>NW_027193654.1:0-58316 GCF_032444005.1 Ranitomeya imitator | reverse complement strand
GAGAAGTCATTTGAATGACTGGTCCTCAGTGGTTTGTGAGAACGATGACTGGTTAAAATTTTTGGTGGTTTCTTGTTCAGTCCAATAGGCCTACATCATGTGGCAAACCGGTGAGCATTGTGGCTCTATTAGTATAGGAGATACCTGAAAACATATCACACTTTTCATCATAGTGCTTTTACCAATGCATAAAATGAATGGAGAAGTCATTTCGAATGACTGGTCCTCAGTGTTGTGAGAACGATGACTGGTTAAAATTTTGGTGGTTTCTTGTTCAGTCCATAGGCCTACATCATGTGGCCAAACCGGTGAGCATGTGGCTCTATTAGTATAGGAGATACCTGAAAACATATCACACTTTTCATCATAGTGCTTTTACCAATGCATAAAATGCATGGAGAAGTCATTTTGAATGACTGGTCCTCAGTGTTGTGAGAACGATGACTGGTTAAAATTTTTGGTGGTTTCTTGTTCAGTCCATAGGCCTACATCATGTGGCAAACCGGTGAGCATGTGGCTCTATTAGTATAGGAGATACCTGAAAACATATCACACTTTTCATCATAGTGCTTTTACCAATGCATAAAATGCATGGAGAAGTCATTTCGAATGACTGGTCCTCAGTGTTGTGAGAACGATGACTGGTTAAAATTTTGGTGGTTTCTTGTTCAGTCCATAGGCCTACATCATGTGGCAAACCGGTGAGCATGTGGCTCTATTAGTATAGGAGATACCTGAAAACATATCACACTTTTCATCATAGTGCTTTTACCAATGCATAAAATGCATGGAGAAGTCATTTCGAATGACTGGTCCTCAGTGTTGTGAGAACGATGACTGGTTAAAATTTTTGGTGGTTTCTTGTTCAGTCCATAGGCCTACATCATGTGGCAAACCGGTGAGCATGTGGCTCTATTAGTATAGGAGATACCTGAAAACATATCACACTTTTCATCATAGTGCTTTTACCAATGCATAAAATGCATGGAGAAGTCATTTCGAATGACTGGTCCTCAGTGTTGTGAGAACGATGACTGGTTAAAATTTTTGGTGGTTTCTTGTTCAGTCCATAGGCCTACATCATGTGGCAAACCGGTGAGCATGTGGCTCTATTAGTATAGGAGATACCTGAAAACATATCACACTTTTCATCATAGTGCTTTTACCAATGCATAAAATGCATGGAGAAGTCATTTCGAATGACTGGTCCTCAGTGTTGTGAGAACGATGACTGGTTAAAATTTTTGGTGGTTTCTTGTTCAGTCCATAGGCCTACATCATGTGGCAAACCGGTGAGCATGTGGCTCTATTAGTATAGGAGATACCTGAAAACATATCACACTTTTCATCATAGTGCTTTTACCAATGCATAAAATGCATGGAGAAGTCATTTCGAATGACTGGTCCTCAGTGTTGTGAGAACGATGACTGGTTAAAATTTTTGGTGGTTTCTTGTTCAGTCCATAGGCCTACATCATGTGGCAAACCGGTGAGCATGTGGCTCTATTAGTATAGGAGATACCTGAAAACATATCACACTTTTCATCATAGTGCTTTTACCAATGCATAAAATGCATGGAGAAGTCATTTCGAATGACTGGTCCTCAGTGTTGTGAGAACGATGACTGGTTAAAATTTTTGGTGGTTTCTTGTTCAGTCCATAGGCCTACATCATGTGGCAAACCGGTGAGCATGTGGCTCTATTAGTATAGGAGATACCTGAAAACATATCACACTTTTCATCATAGTGCTTTTACCAATGCATAAAATGCATGGAGAAGTCATTTCGAATGACTGGTCCTCAGTGTTGTGAGAACGATGACTGGTTAAAATTTTTGGTGGTTTCTTGTTCAGTCCATAGGCCTACATCATGTGGCAAACCGGTGAGCATGTGGCTCTATTAGTATAGGAGATACCTGAAAACATATCACACTTTTCATCATAGTGCTTTTACCAATGCATAAAATGCATGAGAAGTCATTTCGAATGACTGGTCCTCAGTGTTGTGAGAACGATGACTGGTTAAAATTTTTGGTGGTTTCTTGTTCAGTCCATAGGCCTACATCATGTGGCAAACCGGTGAGCATGTGGCTCTATTAGTATAGGAGATACCTGAAAACATATCACACTTTTCATCATAGTGCTTTTACCAATGCATAAAATGCATGGAGAAGTCATTTCGAATGACTGGTCCTCAGTGTTGTGAGAACGATGACTGGTTAAAATTTTTGGTGGTTTCTTGTTCAGTCCATAGGCCTACATCATGTGGCAAACCGGTGAGCATGTGGCTCTATTAGTATAGGAGATACCTGAAAACATATCACACTTTTCATCATAGTGCTTTTACCAATGCATAAAATGCATGGAGAAGTCATTTCGAATGACTGGTCCTCAGTGTTGTGAGAACGATGACTGGTTAAAATTTTTGGTGGTTTCTTGTTCAGTCCATAGGCCTACATCATGTGGCAAACCGGTGAGCATGTGGCTCTATTAGTATAGGAGATACCTGAAAACATATCACACTTTTCATCATAGTGCTTTTACCAATGCATAAAATGCATGGAGAAGTCATTTCGAATGACTGGTCCTCAGTGTTGTGAGAACGATGACTGGTTAAAATTTTTGGTGGTTTCTTGTTCAGTCCATAGGCCTACATCATGTGGCAAACCGGTGAGCATGTGGCTCTATTAGTATAGGAGATACCTGAAAACATATCACACTTTTCATCATAGTGCTTTTACCAATGCATAAAATGCATGGAGAAGTCATTTCGAATGACTGGTCCTCAGTGTTGTGAGAACGATGACTGGTTAAATTTTTGGTGGTTTCTTGTTCAGTCCATAGGCCTACATCATGTGGCAAACCGGTGAGCATGTGGCTCTATTAGTATAGGAGATACCTGAAAACATATCACACTTTTCATCATAGTGCTTTTACCAATGCATAAAATGCATGGAGAAGTCATTTCGAATGACTGGTCCTCAGTGTTGTGAGAACGATGACTGGTTAAAATTTTTGGTGGTTTCTTGTTCAGTCCATAGGCCTACATCATGTGGCAAACCGGTGAGCATGTGGCTCTATTAGTATAGGAGATACCTGAAAACATATCACACTTTTCATCATAGTGCTTTTACCAATGCATAAAATGCATGGAGAAGTCATTTCGAATGACTGGTCCTCAGTGTTGTGAGAACGATGACTGGTTAAAATTTTTGGTGGTTTCTTGTTCAGTCCATAGGCCTACATCATGTGGCAAACCGGTGAGCATGTGGCTCTATTAGTATAGGAGATACCTGAAAACATATCACACTTTTCATCATAGTGCTTTTACCAATGCATAAAATGCATGGAGAAGTCATTTCGAATGACTGGTCCTCAGTGTTGTGAGAACGATGACTGGTTAAAATTTTTGGTGGTTTCTTGTTCAGTCCATAGGCCTACATCATGTGGCAAACCGGTGAGCATGTGGCTCTATTAGTATAGGAGATACCTGAAAACATATCACACTTTTCATCATAGTGCTTTTACCAATGCATAAAATGCATGGAGAAGTCATTTCGAATGACTGGTCCTCAGTGTTGTGAGAACGATGACTGGTTAAAATTTTTGGTGGTTTCTTGTTCAGTCCATAGGCCTACATCATGTGGCAAACCGGTGAGCATGTGGCTCTATTAGTATAGGAGATACCTGAAAACATATCACACTTTTCATCATAGTGCTTTTACCAATGCATAAAATGCATGGAGAAGTCATTTCGAATGACTGGTCCTCAGTGTTGTGAGAACGATGACTGGTTAAAATTTTTGGTGGTTTCTTGTTCAGTCCATAGGCCTACATCATGTGGCAAACCGGTGAGCATGTGGCTCTATTAGTATAGGAGATACCTGAAAACATATCACACTTTTCATCATAGTGCTTTTACCAATGCATAAAATGCATGGAGAAGTCATTTCGAATGACTGGTCCTCAGTGTTGTGAGAACGATGACTGGTTAAAATTTTTGGTGGTTTCTTGTTCAGTCCATAGGCCTACATCATGTGGCAAACCGGTGAGCATGTGGCTCTATTAGTATAGGAGATACCTGAAAACATATCACACTTTTCATCATAGTGCTTTTACCAATGCATAAAATGCATGGAGAAGTCATTTCGAATGACTGGTCCTCAGTGTTGTGAGAACGATGACTGGTTAAAATTTTTGGTGGTTTCTTGTTCAGTCCATAGGCCTACATCATGTGGCAAACCGGTGAGCATGTGGCTCTATTAGTATAGGAGATACCTGAAAACATATCACACTTTTCATCATAGTGCTTTTACCAATGCATAAAATGCATGGAGAAGTCATTTCGAATGACTGGTCCTCAGTGTTGTGAGAACGATGACTGGTTAAAATTTTTGGTGGTTTCTTGTTCAGTCCATAGGCCTACATCATGTGGCAAACCGGTGAGCATGTGGCTCTATTAGTATAGGAGATACCTGAAAACATATCACACTTTTCATCATAGTGCTTTTACCAATGCATAAAATGCATGGAGAAGTCATTTCGAATGACTGGTCCTCAGTGTTGTGAGAACGATGACTGGTTAAAATTTTTGGTGGTTTCTTGTTCAGTCCATAGGCCTACATCATGTGGCAAACCGGTGAGCATGTGGCTCTATTAGTATAGGAGATACCTGAAAACATATCACACTTTTCATCATAGTGCTTTTACCAATGCATAAAATGCATGGAGAAGTCATTTCGAATGACTGGTCCTCAGTGTTGTGAGAACGATGACTGGTTAAAATTTTTGGTGGTTTCTTGTTCAGTCCATAGGCCTACATCATGTGGCAAACCGGTGAGCATGTGGCTCTATTAGTATAGGAGATACCTGAAAACATATCACACTTTTCATCATAGTGCTTTTACCAATGCATAAAATGCATGGAGAAGTCATTTCGAATGACTGGTCCTCAGTGTTGTGAGAACGATGACTGGTTAAAATTTTTGGTGGTTTCTTGTTCAGTCCATAGGCCTACATCATGTGGCAAACCGGTGAGCATGTGGCTCTATTAGTATAGGAGATACCTGAAAACATATCACACTTTTCATCATAGTGCTTTTACCAATGCATAAAATGCATGGAGAAGTCATTTCGAATGACTGGTCCTCAGTGTTGTGAGAACGATGACTGGTTAAAATTTTTGGTGGTTTCTTGTTCAGTCCATAGGCCTACATCATGTGGCAAACCGGTGAGCATGTGGCTCTATTAGTATAGGAGATACCTGAAAACATATCACACTTTTCATCATAGTGCTTTTACCAATGCATAAAATGCATGGAGAAGTCATTTCGAATGACTGGTCCTCAGTGTTGTGAGAACGATGACTGGTTAAAATTTTTGGTGGTTTCTTGTTCAGTCCATAGGCCTACATCATGTGGCAAACCGGTGAGCATGTGGCTCTATTAGTATAGGAGATACCTGAAAACATATCACACTTTTCATCATAGTGCTTTTACCAATGCATAAAATGCATGGAGAAGTCATTTCGAATGACTGGTCCTCAGTGTTGTGAGAACGATGACTGGTTAAAATTTTTGGTGGTTTCTTGTTCAGTCCATAGGCCTACATCATGTGGCAAACCGGTGAGCATGTGGCTCTATTAGTATAGGAGATACCTGAAAACATATCACACTTTTCATCATAGTGCTTTTACCAATGCATAAAATGCATGGAGAAGTCATTTCGAATGACTGGTCCTCAGTGTTGTGAGAACGATGACTGGTTAAAATTTTTGGTGGTTTCTTGTTCAGTCCATAGGCCTACATCATGTGGCAAACCGGTGAGCATGTGGCTCTATTAGTATAGGAGATACCTGAAAACATATCACACTTTTCATCATAGTGCTTTTACCAATGCATAAAATGCATGGAGAAGTCATTTCGAATGACTGGTCCTCAGTGTTGTGAGAACGATGACTGGTTAAAATTTTTGGTGGTTTCTTGTTCAGTCCATAGGCCTACATCATGTGGCAAACCGGTGAGCATGTGGCTCTATTAGTATAGGAGATACCTGAAAACATATCACACTTTTCATCATAGTGCTTTTACCAATGCATAAAATGCATGGAGAAGTCATTTCGAATGACTGGTCCTCAGTGTTGTGAGAACGATGACTGGTTAAAATTTTTGGTGGTTTCTTGTTCAGTCCATAGGCCTACATCATGTGGCAAACCGGTGAGCATGTGGCTCTATTAGTATAGGAGATACCTGAAAACATATCACACTTTTCATCATAGTGCTTTTACCAATGCATAAAATGCATGGAGAAGTCATTTCGAATGACTGGTCCTCAGTGTTGTGAGAACGATGACTGGTTAAAATTTTTGGTGGTTTCTTGTTCAGTCCATAGGCCTACATCATGTGGCAAACCGGTGAGCATGTGGCTCTATTAGTATAGGAGATACCTGAAAACATATCACACTTTTCATCATAGTGCTTTTACCAATGCATAAAATGCATGGAGAAGTCATTTCGAATGACTGGTCCTCAGTGTTGTGAGAACGATGACTGGTTAAAATTTTTGGTGGTTTCTTGTTCAGTCCATAGGCCTACATCATGTGGCAAACCGGTGAGCATGTGGCTCTATTAGTATAGGAGATACCTGAAAACATATCACACTTTTCATCATAGTGCTTTTACCAATGCATAAAATGCATGGAGAAGTCATTTCGAATGACTGGTCCTCAGTGTTGTGAGAACGATGACTGGTTAAAATTTTTGGTGGTTTCTTGTTCAGTCCATAGGCCTACATCATGTGGCAAACCGGTGAGCATGTGGCTCTATTAGTATAGGAGATACCTGAAAACATATCACACTTTTCATCATAGTGCTTTTACCAATGCATAAAATGCATGGAGAAGTCATTTCGAATGACTGGTCCTCAGTGTTGTGAGAACGATGACTGGTTAAAATTTTTGGTGGTTTCTTGTTCAGTCCATAGGCCTACATCATGTGGCAAACCGGTGAGCATGTGGCTCTATTAGTATAGGAGATACCTGAAAACATATCACACTTTTCATCATAGTGCTTTTACCAATGCATAAAATGCATGGAGAAGTCATTTCGAATGACTGGTCCTCAGTGTTGTGAGAACGATGACTGGTTAAAATTTTTGGTGGTTTCTTGTTCAGTCCATAGGCCTACATCATGTGGCAAACCGGTGAGCATGTGGCTCTATTAGTATAGGAGATACCTGAAAACATATCACACTTTTCATCATAGTGCTTTTACCAATGCATAAAATGCATGGAGAAGTCATTTCGAATGACTGGTCCTCAGTGTTGTGAGAACGATGACTGGTTAAAATTTTTGGTGGTTTCTTGTTCAGTCCATAGGCCTACATCATGTGGCAAACCGGTGAGCATGTGGCTCTATTAGTATAGTAGATACCTGAAAACATATCACACTTTTCATCATAGTGCTTTTACCAACGAATAAAATGCATGGAGAAGTCATTTCGAATGACTGGTCCTCAGTGTTGTGAGAACGATGACTGGTTAAAATTTTTGGTGGTTTCGTGTTCAGTCCATAGGCCTACATCATGTGGCAAACCGGTGAGCATGTGGCTCTATTAGTATAGGAGATACCTGAAAACATATCACACTTTTCATCATAGTGCTTTTACCAATGCATAAAATGCATGGAGAAGTCATTTCGAATGACTGGTCCTCAGTGTTGTGAGAACGATGACTGGTTAAAATTTTTGGTGGTTTCTTGTTCAGTCCATAGGCCTACATCATGTGGCAAACCGGTGAGCATGTGGCTCTATTAGTATAGGAGATACCTGAAAACATATCACACTTTTCATCATAGTGCTTTTACCAATGCATAAAATGCATGGAGAAGTCATTTCGAATGACTGGTCCTCAGTGTTGTGAGAACGATGACTGGTTAAAATTTTTGGTGGTTTCTTGTTCAGTCCATAGGCCTACATCATGTGGCAAACCGGTGAGCATGTGGCTCTATTAGTATAGGAGATACCTGAAAACATATCACACTTTTCATCATAGTGCTTTTACCAATGCATAAAATGCATGGAGAAGTCATTTCGAATGACTGGTCCTCAGTGTTGTGAGAACGATGACTGGTTAAAATTTTTGGTGGTTTCTTGTTCAGTCCATAGGCCTACATCATGTGGCAAACCGGTGAGCATGTGGCTCTATTAGTATAGGAGATACCTGAAAACATATCACACTTTTCATCATAGTGCTTTTACCAATGCATAAAATGCATGGAGAAGTCATTTCGAATGACTGGTCCTCAGTGTTGTGACAACGATGACTGGTTAAAATTTTTGTTGGTTTCTTGTTCAGTCCATAGGCCTACATCATGTGGCAAACCGGTGAGCATGTGGCTCTATTAGTATAGGAGATACCTGAAAACATATCACACTTTTCATCATAGTGCTTTTACCAATGCATAAAATGCATGGAGAAGTCATTTCGAATGACTGGTCCTCAGTGTTGTGAGAACGATGACTGGTTAAAATTTTTGGTGGTTTCTTGTTCAGTCCATAGGCCTACATCATGTGGCAAACCGGTGAGCATGTGGCTCTATTAGTATAGGAGATACCTGAAAACATATCACACTTTTCATCATAGTGCTTTTACCAATGCATAAAATGCATGGAGAAGTCATTTCGAATGACTGGTCCTCAGTGTTGTGAGAACGATGACTGGTTAAAATTTTTGGTGGTTTCTTGTTCAGTCCATAGGCCTACATCATGTGGCAAACCGGTGAGCATGTGGCTCTATTAGTATAGGAGATACCTGAAAACATATCACACTTTTCATCATAGTGCTTTTACCAATGCATAAAATGCATGGAGAAGTCATTTCGAATGACTGGTCCTCAGTGTTGTGAGAACGATGACTGGTTAAAATTTTTGGTGGTTTCTTGTTCAGTCCATAGGCCTACATCATGTGGCAAACCGGTGAGCATGTGGCTCTATTAGTATAGGAGATACCTGAAAACATATCACACTTTTCATCATAGTGCTTTTACCAATGCATAAAATGCATGGAGAAGTCATTTCGAATGACTGGTCCTCAGTGTTGTGAGAACGATGACTGGTTAAAATTTTTGGTGGTTTCTTGTTCAGTCCATAGGCCTACATCATGTGGCAAACCGGTGAGCATGTGGCTCTATTAGTATAGGAGATACCTGAAAACATATCACACTTTTCATCATAGTGCTTTTACCAATGCATAAAATGCATGGAGAAGTCATTTCGAATGACTGGTCCTCAGTGTTGTGAGAACGATGACTGGTTAAAATTTTTGGTGGTTTCTTGTTCAGTCCATAGGCCTACATCATGTGGCAAACCGGTGAGCATGTGGCTCTATTAGTATAGGAGATACCTGAAAACATATCACACTTTTCATCATAGTGCTTTTACCAATGCATAAAATGCATGGAGAAGTCATTTCGAATGACTGGTCCTCAGTGTTGTGAGAACGATGACTGGTTAAAATTTTTGGTGGTTTCTTGTTCAGTCCATAGGCATACATCATGTGGCAAACCGGTGAGCATGTGGCTCTATTAGTATAGGAGATACCTGAAAACATATCACACTTTTCATCATAGTGCTTTTACCAACGCATAAAATGCATGGAGAAGTCATTTCGAATGACTGGTCCTCAGTGTTGTGAGAACGATGACTGGTTAAAATTTTTGGTGGTTTCGTGTTCAGTCCATAGGCCTACATCATGTGGCAAACCGGTGAGCATGTGGCTCTATTAGTATAGGAGATACCTGAAAACATATCACACTTTTCATCATAGTGCTTTTACCAATGCATAAAATGCATGGAGAAGTCATTTCGAATGACTGGTCCTCAGTGTTGTGAGAACGATGACTGGTTAAAATTTTTGGTGGTTTCTTGTTCAGTCCATAGGCCTACATCATGTGGCAAACCGGTGAGCATGTGGCTCTATTAGTATAGGAGATACCTGAAAACATATCACACTTTTCATCATAGTGCTTTTACCAATGCATAAAATGCATGGAGAAGTCATTTCGAATGACTGGTCCTCAGTGTTGTGAGAACGATGACTGGTTAAAATTTTTGGTGGTTTCTTGTTCAGTCCATAGGCCTACATCATGTGGCAAACCGGTGAGCATGTGGCTCTATTAGTATAGGAGATACCTGAAAACATATCACACTTTTCATCATAGTGCTTTTACCAATGCATAAAATGCATGGAGAAGTCATTTCGAATGACTGGTCCTCAGTGTTGTGAGAACGATGACTGGTTAAAATTTTTGGTGGTTTCTTGTTCAGTCCATAGGCCTACATCATGTGGCAAACCGGTGAGCATGTGGCTCTATTAGTATAGGAGATACCTGAAAACATATCACACTTTTCATCATAGTGCTTTTACCAATGCATAAAATGCATGGAGAAGTCATTTCGAATGACTGGTCCTCAGTGTTGTGAGAACGATGACTGGTTAAAATTTTTGGTGGTTTCTTGTTCAGTCCATAGGCCTACATCATGTGGCAAACCGGTGAGCATGTGGCTCTATTAGTATAGGAGATACCTGAAAACATATCACACTTTTCATCATAGTGCTTTTACCAATGCATAAAATGCATGGAGAAGTCATTTCGAATGACTGGTCCTCAGTGTTGTGAGAACGATGACTGGTTAAAATTTTTGGTGGTTTCTTGTTCAGTCCATAGGCATACATCATGTGGCAAACCGGTGAGCATGTGGCTCTATTAGTATAGGAGATACCTGAAAACATATCACACTTTTCATCATAGTGCTTTTACCAACGCATAAAATGCATGGAGAAGTCATTTCGAATGACTGGTCCTCAGTGTTGTGAGAACGATGACTGGTTAAAATTTTTGGTGGTTTCGTGTTCAGTCCATAGGCCTACATCATGTGGCAAACCGGTGAGCATGTGGCTCTATTAGTATAGGAGATACCTGAAAACATATCACACTTTTCATCATAGTGCTTTTACCAATGCATAAAATGCATGGAGAAGTCATTTCGAATGACTGGTCCTCAGTGTTGTGAGAACGATGACTGGTTAAAATTTTTGGTGGTTTCTTGTTCAGTCCATAGGCCTACATCATGTGGCAAACCGGTGAGCATGTGGCTCTATTAGTATAGGAGATACCTGAAAACATATCACACTTTTCATCATAGTGCTTTTACCAATGCATAAAATGCATGGAGAAGTCATTTCGAATGACTGGTCCTCAGTGTTGTGAGAACGATGACAGGTTAAAATTTTTGGTGGTTTCTTGTTCAGTCCATAGGCCTACATCATGTGGCAAACCGGTGAGCATGTGGCTCTATTAGTATAGGAGATACTTGAAAACATATCACACTTTTCATCATAGTGCTTTTACCATTGCATAAAATGCATGGAGAAGTCATTTCGAATGACTGGTCCTCAGTGTTGTGAGAACGATGACTGGTTAAAATTTTTGGTGGTTTCTTGTTCAGTCCATAGGCCTACATCATGTGGCAAACCGGTGAGCATGTGGCTCTATTAGTATAGGAGATACCTGAAAACATATCACACTTTTCATCATAGTGCTTTTACCAATGCATAAAATGCATGGAGAAGTCATTTCGAATGACTGGTCCTCAGTGTTGTGAGAACGATGACTGGTTAAAATTTTTGGTGGTTTCTTGTTCAGTCCATAGGCCTACATCATGTGGCAAACCGGTGAGCATGTGGCTCTATTAGTATAGGAGATACCTGAAAACATATCACACTTTTCATCATAGTGCTTTTACCAATGCATAAAATGCATGGAGAAGTCATTTCGAATGACTGGTCCTCAGTGTTGTGAGAACGATGACTGGTTAAAATTTTTGGTGGTTTCTTGTTCAGTCCATAGGCCTACATCATGTGGCAAACCGGTGAGCATGTGGCTCTATTAGTATAGGAGATACCTGAAAACATATCACACTTTTCATCATAGTGCTTTTACCAATGCATAAAATGCATGGAGAAGTCATTTCGAATGACTGGTCCTCAGTGTTGTGACAACGATGACTGGTTAAAATTTTTGGTGGTTTCTTGTTCAGTCCATAGGCCTACATCATGTGGCAAACCGGTGAGCATGTGGCTCTATTAGTATAGGAGATACCTGAAAACATATCACTAGAGTTGAGCGACCTTGACCTTTTTAGAGTCGAGCCGGGTTTTGCGAAACCCGACTATGTCCAAAGTCGGGTCGAGTGAAATCGGCCGATTATGACGTAAAGTCGGGATCGACCGAAACACGAAACCCAATGCAAGTCAATGGGGCAGCATAGTCGGCAGTGAGTGGGGGCCAGGAAAACACCTAGAGTGGCCATTTTAATGTCAAAACCATCCATTCTTCTTAATGAAGCTTGTCAAGCGTAATTTACCTTATAATAATTGGAAGGCATTTGAAATTGGGGGTCATTTGGCTAAAGTTGTGGGGGGTAGGGCTGGTTCAAGTAATTAGTGGGCCCAGGAAATCTGGACCACGTCACGGCAGTGGAGCAGGGAGAGGTAAGTATTTCAACTTTGCAAGTGCTGTGAACCTGAGCAAGCAGGGGGGGCCCACTCGTTGGCATTGGCACTGGCACAGGGCCCCTCAAAGTACAGCGGTGTGTTTGCACGGCGGGGGCGCCTCCCACCGGCAGCAACACTTTTGCGTACTATGAGAGGCCCTGTGCCAGTGACGTCGCCAACTAGTATTCCTCCCCCCACCTGATGAAGGAACCTGCACTTTCATCTGCACCTTCCTCTTTGTCCCCGTGTAAGGTGGTATGGTATGCGGGAAGAGCAACCTGACTTTCAGCAGGGTCACAATGTTGTTGTGTAGCGTGCACGGGGAATGTTGCGTTATGGGTCAATGTACCAGCAGACTCATCTATCACTGGCTGGGCAATGGGCACGATGAAGTGGAAACACAGATATAGGCCCAAAGAAGAAAGTGGGCTAAATGCAGTTCAAAATTGGTAACACAGGAATAACCAGGGGGCATTGCAGTGGAGGACAACTGGAATGAGAGGCTGACACAGAGAGTAGGGCCAAATCAGTAAGTAGTCGAAATGCAGTTCAAAATTGGCAACCGTAGTAAACAGGCGGCACAGCTTTGTTCAGTGGAGGAGAACAGCAAGGAGTGGCAGACACCGATAGTAGGCCCCAAACCAACTAGTACGCCAAATGCAGTTGTTCCATTTAACCACAATTTAATGAGAGCCTGAAGATAGAAGCTCAGGAAAGGCAACCTGGGGAACACCTTGGAGTGTAACACACCATCTCTCTCCACCCCATACCCATTTTGTATGGCCTAATGCAGTGTACTTTTCTACAACTACTAAACGAGAGTCGGAAGACCGAAGCAATGGCAAGGAAACCTGGGGAACACCTTAGAGTGTAACACACCCTCTCTCTACACCCCATACCCAATTTGAAGGCCTAATGCAGTGTAGTTTCCAAGAACTACTAAACGAGAGCCGGAAGATCGAAGCTCAGGAAAGGCAACCTGGGGAACACCTTGGAGTGTAACACACCCTCTCGCTACACCCCATACCCAATTTGAAGGCCTAATGCAGCGTAGTTTCCAACAACTACTAAACGAGAGCCGGAAGATCGAAGCTCAGGAAAGGCAACCTGGGGAACACCTTGGAGTGTAACACACCCTCTCTCTACACCCCATACCCAATTTGAAGGCCTAATGCAGTGTAGTTTCCAAGAACTACTAAACGAGAGCCGGAAGATCGAAGCTCAGGAAAGGCAACCTGGGGAACACCTTGGAGTGTAACACACCCTCTCGCTACACCCCATACCCAATTTGAAGGCCTAATGCAGCGTAGTTTCCAACAACTACTAAACGAGAGCCGGAAGATCGAAGCTCAGGAAAGGCAACCTGGGGAACACCTTGGAGTGGAACACACCATCTCTCTACACCCCATACCCAATTTGAAGGCCTAATGCAGAGTAGTTTCCAAGAACTACTAAACGAGAGCCGGAAGATCGAAGCTCAGGAAAGGCAACCTGGGGAACACCTTGGAGTGTAACACAACGTCTCTCTACACGACGGAAGGGCTGATTCTTAGGAAGGAAGGCTGTTGGAAATAAGCATTGCGCGTCCGAGGGTGATTATATTCTTATTAGGTATATACTCACCCTCGGACGCGCCCTGCTTCTTTATTTGGAATGAATGTTTATTTGCAATGTGGTGTTGACTTTCTCTATTATTTTGGTAATTAATGATTTTATTATTTTCATTATTTTGCATCTTCTCGGCAATAATATAAAGAAGACGCGACAGGACAACACTCGGTGGATGCCATATGTGTGTTTTCAATTTAAAAAAACTTTCAGTTAACTACTTGCAGGAGAAAGTAATTGTAGCTGGTGGCCATTTTTAGTACTGTACCAGATTAGAGTTGTGTGTTTGTTTTTAATGTTAAAATGTCTGCATTTGATATCTCACCAGTATTTTCTTTTTTATAAGCAAAATACTTATTTTTATATTTTCTGATGTTGGTTCCAGGGGTACACGGCCAGCAGTGCCCTGGTCAGTGTAGTAGTAGTTGAAAGAATGGACCGCAGACAGGCATCGAAGGCCTAAAATAATAACACATGGCTGTAGGCAATTTTAAATTGGTTCCAGGGGTACACGGACAGCAGTGGTGTGGTCAGTGGAGGCCTAGTGGAAGGAGTGACCGCAGACAGGCATCGAAGGCCTAAAATAATAACACATGGCTGTAGGCAATTTTAAATTGGTTCCAGGGGTACACGGACAGCAGTGGTGTGGTCAGTGGAGGCCTAGTGGAAGGAGTGACCGCAGACAGGCATCGAAGGCCTAAAATAATAACACATGGCTGTAGGCAATTTTAAATTGGTTCCAGGGGTACACGGGCAGCAGTGACCTGGTCAGTGTAGTAGTAGTTGAAAGAATGGACCGCAGACAGGCATCGAAGGCCTAAAATAAAAAAATTGGGCTGGCTGTAGGCAATTTTAAATTGGTTCCAGGGGTACACGGGCAGCAGTGACCTGGTCAGTGTAGTAGTAGTTGAAAGAATGGACCGCAGACAGGCATCGAAGGCCTAAAATAAAAAAATTGGGCTGGCTGTAGGCAATTTTAAATTGGTTCCAGGGGTACACGGGCAGCAGTGGTGTGGTCAGTGGAGGCCTAGTGGAAGGAGTGACCGCAGACAGGCATCGAAGGCCTAACATAACAAACTTGGGCTGGCTGTAGGCACTTTTAAATTGGTTCCAGGGGTACACGGGCAGCAGTGGTCTGGTCAGTGGAAGTCTAGTGGAAGGAGTGACCGCAGACAGGCATCGAAGGCCTAAAATAATAACACATGGCTGTAGGCAATTTTAAATTGGTTCCAGGGGTACACGGACAGCAGTGGTGTGGTCAGTGGAGGCCTAGTGGAAGGAGTGACCGCAGACAGGCATCGAAGGCCTAAAATAATAACACATGGCTGTAGGCAATTTTAAATTGGTTCCAGGGGTACACGGACAGCAGTGGTGTGGTCAGTGGAGGCCTAGTGGAAGGAGTGACCGCAGACAGGCATCGAAGGCCTAAAATAATAACACATGGCTGTAGGCAATTTTAAATTGGTTCCAGGGGTACACGGGCAGCAGTGACCTGGTCAGTGTAGTAGTAGTTGAAAGAATGGACCGCAGACAGGCATCGAAGGCCTAAAATAAAAAAATTGGGCTGGCTGTAGGCAATTTTAAATTGGTTCCAGGGGTACACGGGCAGCAGTGACCTGGTCAGTGTAGTAGTAGTTGAAAGAATGGACCGCAGACAGGCATCGAAGGCCTAAAATAAAAAAATTGGGCTGGCTGTAGGCAATTTTAAATTGGTTCCAGGGGTACACGGGCAGCAGTGGTGTGGTCAGTGGAGGCCTAGTGGAAGGAGTGACCGCAGACAGGCATCGAAGGCCTAACATAACAAACTTGGGCTGGCTGTAGGCACTTTTAAATTGGTTCCAGGGGTACACGGGCAGCAGTGGTCTGGTCAGTGGAAGTCTAGTGGAAGGAGTGACCGCAGACAGGCATCGAAGGCCTAAAATAATAACACATGGCTGTAGGCAATTTTAAATTGGTTCCAGGGGTACACGGACAGCAGTGGTGTGGTCAGTGGAGGCCTAGTGGAAGGAGTGACCGCAGACAGGCATCGAAGGCCTAAAATAATAACACATGGCTGTAGGCAATTTTAAATTGGTTCCAGGGGTACACGGACAGCAGTGGTGTGGTCAGTGGAGGCCTAGTGGAAGGAGTGACCGCAGACAGGCATCGAAGGCCTAAAATAATAACACATGGCTGTAGGCAATTTTAAATTGGTTCCAGGGGTACACGGGCAGCAGTGACCTGGTCAGTGTAGTAGTAGTTGAAAGAATGGACCGCAGACAGGCATCGAAGGCCTAAAATAAAAAAATTGGGCTGGCTGTAGGCAATTTTAAATTGGTTCCAGGGGTACACGGGCAGCAGTGACCTGGTCAGTGTAGTAGTAGTTGAAAGAATGGACCGCAGACAGGCATCGAAGGCCTAAAATAAAAAAATTGGGCTGGCTGTAGGCAATTTTAAATTGGTTCCAGGGGTACACGGGCAGCAGTGGTGTGGTCAGTGGAGGCCTAGTGGAAGGAGTGACCGCAGACAGGCATCGAAGGCCTAAAATAATAACACATGGCTGTAGGCAATTTTAAATTGGTTCCAGGGGTACACGGGCAGCAGTGACCTGGTCAGTGTAGTAGTAGTTGAAAGAATGGACCGCAGACAGGCATCGAAGGCCTAAAATAAAAAAATTGGGCTGGCTGTAGGCAATTTTAAATTGGTTCCAGGGGTACACGGGCAGCAGTGGTGTGGTCAGTGGAGGCCTAGTGGAAGGAGTGACCGCAGACAGGCATCGAAGGCCTAAAATAATAACACATGGCTGTAGGCAATTTTAAATTGGTTCCAGGGGTACACGGGCAGCAGTGACCTGGTCAGTGTAGTAGTAGTTGAAAGAATGGACCGCAGACAGGCATCGAAGGCCTAAAATAAAAAAATTGGGCTGGCTGTAGGCAATTTTAAATTGGTTCCAGGGGTACACGGGCAGCAGTGACCTGGTCAGTGTAGTAGTAGTTGAAAGAATGGACCGCAGACAGGCATCGAAGGCCTAACATAACAAACTTGGGCTGGCTGTAGGCACTTTTAAATTGGTTCCAGGGGTACACGGGCAGCAGTGGTCTGGTCAGTGGAAGTCTAGTGGAAGGAGTGACCGCAGACAGGCATCGAAGGCCTAAAATAATAACACATGGCTGTAGGCAATTTTAAATTGGTTCCAGGGGTACACGGACAGCAGTGGTGTGGTCAGTGGAGGCCTAGTGGAAGGAGTGACCGCAGACAGGCATCGAAGGCCTAAAATAATAACACATGGCTGTAGGCAATTTTAAATTGGTTCCAGGGGTACACGGGCAGCAGTGACCTGGTCAGTGTAGTAGTAGTTGAAAGAATGGACCGCAGACAGGCATCGAAGGCCTAAAATAAAAAAATTGGGCTGGCTGTAGGCAATTTTAAATTGGTTCCAGGGGTACACGGGCAGCAGTGACCTGGTCAGTGTAGTAGTAGTTGAAAGAATGGACCGCAGACAGGCATCGAAGGCCTAAAATAAAAAAATTGGGCTGGCTGTAGGCAATTTTAAATTGGTTCCAGGGGTACACGGGCAGCAGTGACCTGGTCAGTGTAGTAGTAGTTGAAAGAATGGACCGCAGACAGGCATCGAAGGCCTAAAATAAAAAAATTGGGCTGGCTGTAGGCACTTTTAAATTGGTTCCAGGGGTACACGGGCAGCAGTGGTCTGGTCAGTGGAAGTCTAGTGGAAGGAGTGACCGCAGACAGGCATCGAAGGCCTAAAATAATAACACATGGCTGTAGGCAATTTTAAATTGGTTCCAGGGGTACACGGACAGCAGTGGTGTGGTCAGTGGAGGCCTAGTGGAAGGAGTGACCGCAGACAGGCATCGAAGGCCTAAAATAATAACACATGGCTGTAGGCAATTTTAAATTGGTTCCAGGGGTACACGGGCAGCAGTGACCTGGTCAGTGTAGTAGTAGTTGAAAGAATGGACCGCAGACAGGCATCGAAGGCCTAAAATAAAAAAATTGGGCTGGCTGTAGGCAATTTTAAATTGGTTCCAGGGGTACACGGGCAGCAGTGACCTGGTCAGTGTAGTAGTAGTTGAAAGAATGGACCGCAGACAGGCATCGAAGGCCTAAAATAAAAAAATTGGGCTGGCTGTAGGCAATTTTAAATTGGTTCCAGGGGTACACGGGCAGCAGTGACCTGGTCAGTGTAGTAGTAGTTGAAAGAATGGACCGCAGACAGGCATCGAAGGCCTAAAATAAAAAAATTGGGCTGGCTGTAGGCAATTTTAAATTGGTTCCAGGGGTACACGGGCAGCAGTGACCTGGTCAGTGTAGTAGTAGTTGAAAGAATGGACCGCAGACAGGCATCGAAGGCCTAAAATAAAAAAATTGGGCTGGCTGTAGGCAATTTTAAATTGGTTCCAGGGGTACACGGGCAGCAGTGGTGTGGTCAGTGGAGGCCTAGTGGAAGGAGTGACCGCAGACAGGCATCGAAGGCCTAAAATAATAACACATGGCTGTAGGCACTTTTAAATTGGTTCCAGGGGTACACGGGCAGCAGTGGTCTGGTCAGTGGAAGTCTAGTGGAAGGAGTGACCGCAGACAGGCTTCGAAGGCCTAACATAACAAAATTGGGCTGGCTGTAGGCACTTTAAATTGGTTCCAGGGGTACATGGGCAGCAGTGTATGGTCAGTGGAAGTCTAGTGGAAGGAGTGACGGCAGACAGTCTTCGAAGGCCTAACATAACAAAATTGGGCTGACTGTAGGCACTTTTAAATTGGTTCCAGGGTAACACGGCCAGCAGTGGCCTGGTCAGTGTAGTAGTTGTAGAAAGAAGGGACCGCAGACAGGCTTCGAAGGCCTAACATAACAAAAATGTCAAAACAATGGTATTGTCAGTGCCAGGCATTGAAGGATGTCAGCGCCTAGACTACACATTGGTGAAGCTGTGAGAGATAATTTTGCTAGTGGTAGAGCACTGTTTGAGCTGGGGGGGGGAACTGTCTTGTGGCCGGCGGTACAGGCACAGGGCCCCTCATATTACAACGGTGTGTCTGACGTTGGGTGCGCACCACCACCGCCAGAGACACTTTATTGTACTATGAGGGACCCAGTGGCAGTGCCGTCGACCAAAAGCGGCCACACCCACCTCTTCAGACAAACAGCACTCTCAAGGGTCCAAGCGCAAAGTGGCGATAGCACGGCCCCGTGTGGGGAGTTTGGCCATTTCGTGAGGTGGAAACATGTCGTATGCTGGACAATCAGGTGAAGAAAATTACGAGATTGGAAAAGTCATTCAGAATAGTCCACAGGCAAGACCTTTTCATAGGAAAGCTAGGTGTCAGCCGGGCAGGGTGGGGCAAAAGATTTTGAAATCCAGTTGTGGTTCATTTTAATGAAGGTTAGATCATCTACATTTTGGGTAGCCAGACGAGTCCTTTTTTCTGTTAGTATTGAACCTGCAGCACTGAATACTCTTTCTGATAGGACACTAGCTGCCGGGCAAGCAAGCTCCTGCAATGCATATTCTGCCAATTCTGGCCAGGTGTCTAATTTGGATGCCCAGTAATCAAATGGGAATGACGGTTGAGGGAGAACGTCGATAAGGGATGAAAAATAGTTTGTAACCATACTGGACAAATGTTGTCTCCTGTCACTTTGAATTGATGCTGCAGTACCTGTCCTGTCTGCGGTCATAGAAAAATCACTCCACAACCTGGTCAGAAAACCCCTCTGTCCAACGCCACTTCTGATTTCTGCCCCTCTAACACCTCTGGTCTGCTGGCCCCTGGAGCTCGTGTGAGAACGATCACGGGCGCTGTGTGCAGGGAATGCCAGAAGCAAACGGTCAACAAGAGTTGATTGTTTTGTTGCTAATATTAGTTCCAAGTTCTCATGTGGCATAATATTTTGCAATTTGCCTTTATAGCGAGGATCAAGGAGGCAGGCCAACCAGTAATCGTCATCGTTCATCATTTTTGTAATGCGTGTGTCCCTTTTGAGGATACGCAAGGCATAATCCGCCATGTGGGCCAAAGTTCCCGTTGTCAAATCTGCGGTTGTGCTTGGTTGAGGGGCAGTTGCAGGCAAATCTACGTCACTTGTGTCCCTCAAAAAACCAGAACCCGGCCTTGCCACGCCACCAATTTCCCGTGCCCCCGGGAAAGCTTCCTCATTAAAAATATACTCATCCCCATCATCCTCCTCATCCTCCACCTCCTCTTCGCCCGGTACCTCGTCATGTACACTGCCCTGACCAGACAATCGCTGACTGTCATCAAGGCTTTCCTCTTCCTCTGGTGCAGACGCCTGATCCTTTATGTGCGTCAAACTTTGCATCAGCAGACGCATTAGGGGGATGCTCATGCTTATTATGGCGTTGTCTGCACTAACCAGCCGTGTGCATTCCTCAAAACACTGAAGGACTTGACACATGTCTTGAATCTTCGACCACTGCACACCTGACAACTCCATGTCTGCCATCCTACTGCCTGCCCGTGTATGTGTATCCTCCCACAAAAACATAACAGCCCGCCTCTGTTCGCACAGTCTCTGAAGCATGTGCAGTGTTGAGTTCCACCTTGTTGCAACGTCTATGATTAGGCGATGCTGGGGAAGGTTCAAAGAACGCTGATAGGTCTGCATACGGCTGGAGTGTACAGGCGAACGGCGGATATGTGCGCAAAGTCCACGCACTTTGAGGAGCAGGTCGGATAACCCCGGATAACTTTTCAGGAAGCACTGCACCACCAGGTTTAAGGTGTGAGCCAGGCAAGGAATGTGTTTCAGTTGGGAAAGGGAGATGGCAGCCATGAAATTCCTTCCGTTATCACTCACTACCTTGCCTGCCTCAAGATCTACAGTGCCCAGCCACGACTGCGTTTCTTGCTGCAAGAACTCGGACAGAACTTCCGCGGTGTGTCTATTGTCGCCCAAACACTTCATAGCCAATACAGCCTGCTGACGTATGCCAGTAGCTGCCCCATAATGGGAGACCTGGTGTGCAACAGTGGCAGGTGCGGATGGAGTGTTTGTGCGACTGCGGTCTGTGGACGAGCTCTTGCTTCTGCAGGAGGACGAGGAGGAGGAGGAGGAGGGGGTGCGAACGGCTACAGACAACTGTTTACTAGACCGTGGGCTAGGCAGAACTGTCCCAAACTTGCTGTCCCCTGTGGACCCTGAATCCACCACATTTACCCAGTGTGCCGTGATGGACACGTAACGTCCCTGGCCATGCCTACTGGTCCATGCATCTGTTGTCAGGTGCACCTTTGTGCTCACAGATTGCCTGAGTGCATGGACGATGCGCTCTTTAACATGCTGGTGGAGGGCTGGGATGGCTTTTCTGGAAAAAAAGTGTCGACTGGGTAGCTCGTAGCGTGGTACAGCGTAGTCCATCAGGTCTTTGAAAGCTTCGCTTTCAACTAACCGGTAGGGCATCATCTCTAACGAGATTAGTCTAGCTATGTGGGCGTTCAAACCCTGTGTACGCGGATGCGAGGCTAAGTATTTCCTTTTTCTAACCATAGTCTCATGTAGGGTGAGCTGGACTGGAGAGCTGGAGATCGTGGAACTAGCGGGGGTGCCGGTGGACATGGCAGACTGAGAGACGGTGGGAGATGGTATTGTTGCCGCCGGTGCCCTAGATGCAGTGTTTCCTACTACGAAACTGGTGATTCCCTGACCCTGACTGCTTTGGCCTGGCAAAGATACCTGCACAGATACAGCAGGTGGTGCGCTAAATGGTGGTCCTACACTGCCGGAAGGGATGTTGCGTTGATGACTAGCTTCATTGGCCGAGGGTGCAACAACCTTAAGGGACGTTTGGTAGTTAGTCCAAGCTTTCAAATGCATGGTGGTTAAATGTCTATGCATGCAACTAGTATTGAGACTTTTCAGATTCTGACCTCTGCTTAAGGAAGTAGAACATTTTTGACAGATGACTTTGCGCTGATCAATTGGATGTTGTTTAAAAAAATGCCAGACTGCACTCTTTCTAGCATCGGATACCTTTTCAGGCATTGCAGACTGAGCTTTAACCGGATGGCCACGCTGTCCTCCACCAGGTTTTGGCTTTGCCACGCGTTTTGGGCAAGATACGGGCCCGGCAGATGGAACCTGTGGCGATGTTGATGCCTGCTGCGGCCCCTCCTCCTCCTCTGCTTCAGAACTGCTGCCGCCTGCACCCTGTTCCCCCAATGGCTGCCAATCGGGGTCAAGAACTGGGTCATCTAATAACTCTTCTTGTACCTCCTGCGCAACTTCGTCTGTGTCACCGTGTCGTTCGGTGGTATAGCGTTCGTGATGGGGCAACATAGTCTCATCAGGGTCTGATTCTTGATCAGCACCCTGCGAGGGCAATGTTGTGGTCTGAGTCAAAGGACCAGCATAGTAGTCTGGCTGTGGCTGTGCGTCAGTGCACTCCATGTCAGATTCAATTTGTAATGGGCATGGACTGTTAACTGCTTCACTTTCTAAGCCAGGGACGGTATGTGTAAAGAGCTCCATGGAGTAACCCGTTGTGTCGCCTGCTGCATTCTTCTCTGTTGTTGTTTTTGCTGAAGAGGACAAGGAAGTGACTTGTCCCTGACCGTGAACATCCACTAACGACGCGCTGCTTTTACTTTTACCAGTTTCACGAGATGAGGCAAAAGAGCTAGAGGCTGAGTCAGCAAGATAAGCAAAACTTGCTCTTGCTGCTCCGGCTTTAAAAGCGGTTTTCCTAATCCCAGAAAAGGGAGCGTTCGAGGCCTTGTGTAGCCGGACGACGAACCTGGCTCCACAGCTCCAGACTTAGGTGCAATATTTTTTCCCCACGACCACCTGATGCTCCCACCACTACCACTACCCTCATTACCAGCTGACAATGAACGCCCCCGGCCACGACCTCTTCCACTAGACTTCCTCATTGTTTTAAAAACGTAACCAAACTAACGTTATTTGTTGCAGTCACACAACTTACACGGTGAGCTATAACTTCTGTATGATTTAGCTTACCCCTTTACAGGTTGGTGAGACCACAGCGAAAATCAGGCCCAATGTTACACACTCTTTTTTTGGTGGCTGCAAAATTAGAGAGATGCCCCACACGCAGGACTGTCACTGAAGCACAAATGTTAATATTAATGTCACACTATTATTTTTTTTTTATTTTTATTTTTTTCAGGAACACTTTAGAAACCCCCCAAAAAAAAAAAAATAGATTTTTGCAGGGAGAATTTAGAAAACAAATGTAACAAACTATATGCTTTCTATGGGCCACTGAGTGAGAGATGACGCACACAGGAATCAGGAGTGGCACACAAGCCCAGAGGCCAATATTTTTCTACCAATGATTGATGGAGTTATTTTCTCTGGTAGATTTTGGAACCCAAATCAAGGAAAAAAAATGTAGGCTTTCTATGGACCACAATTGGAGAGAGAGAGAGAGAGAGAGATGGCACACCCAGGAGTCAAGACTGGCACACAAGCAGAAAGGCCAATATTAATCTCCCCACTGTTTTTTTTGGTTGTTTTTTTTTTTTTTTTTTTCAGGGAGACTTTAGAAAAAAAAATAATAAAAAAAATATGATTTTATCAGGAAGAATTTAGAAACCAAATAAAATAAAATGATTTTTTCAGGGAGAATTTAGAAAACAAATAAAACCAAAAATAGGCGTTCTATGGCCCACTGACTGAGAGATGACGCACCCAGGAGTCAAGACTGGCACACAAGCAGAAAGGCCAATATTAATCTCCCACTGTTTTTTTTGGTTGTTTTTTTTTTTTTTTTTTTCAGGGAGACTTTAGAAAAAAAAATAATAAAAAAAATATGATTTTATCAGGAAGAATTTAGAAACCAAATAAAATAAAATGATTTTTTCAGGGAGAATTTAGAAAACAAATAAAACCAAAAATAGGCGTTCTATGGCCCACTGACTGAGAGATGACGCACCCAGGAGTCAAGACTGGCACACAAGCAGAAAGGCCAATATTAATCTCCCACTGTTTTTTTTGTTGTTTTTTTTTTTTTTTTTTCAGGGAGACTTTAGAAAAAAAAATAATAAAAAAAATATGATTTTATCAGGAAGAATTTAGAAACCAAATAAAATAAAATGATTTTTTCAGGGAGAATTTATAAAACAAATAAAACCAAAAATAGGCGTTCTATGGCCCACTGACTGAGAGATGACGCACCCAGGAGTCAAGACTGGCACACAAGCAGAAAGGCCAATATTAATCTCCCACTGTTTTTTTTGGTTGTTTTTTTTTTTTTTTTTTTCAGGGAGACTTTAGAAAAAAAAATAATAAAAAAAATATGATTTTTATCAGGAAGAATTTAGAAACCAAATAAAATAAAATGATTTTTTCAGGGAGAATTTAGAAAACAAATAAAACCAAAAATAGGCGTTCTATGGCCCACTGACTGAGAGATGACGCACCCAGGAGTCAAGACTGGCACACAAGCAGAAAGGCCAATATTAATCTCCCACTGTTTTTTTTGGTTGTTTTTTTTTTTTTTTTTCAGGGAGACTTTAGAAAAAAAAATAATAAAAAAAATATGATTTTATCAGGAAGAATTTAGAAACCAAATAAAATAAAATGATTTTTTCAGGGAGA
This sequence comes from Ranitomeya imitator, assembly GCF_032444005.1. NCBI lineage: Eukaryota > Metazoa > Chordata > Amphibia > Anura > Dendrobatidae > Ranitomeya > Ranitomeya imitator. The sequence goes on along the minus strand of NW_027193654.1, from coordinate 33,579 downwards.
ATTTAGAAAACAAATAAAACCAAAAATAGGCGTTCTATGGCCCACTGACTGAGAGATGACGCACCCAGGAGTCAAGACTGGCACACAAGCAGAAAGGCCAATATTAATCTCCCACTGTTTTTTTTTTTTTTTTTCAGGGAGACTTTAGAAAAAAAAATAATAAAAAAAATATGATTTTATCAGGAAGAATTTAGAAACCAAATAAAATAAAATAATTTTTTCAGGGAGAATTTAGAAAACAAATAAAACCAAAAATAGGCGTTCTATGGCCCACTGACTGAGAGATGACGCACACAGGAGTCAGGAGTGGCACACAAACCCAGAGGCCAATATTTTTCTACCAATGATTGATGTAGTTATTTTCTCTGGTAGATTTTAGAACCCAAATCAAGGAAAAAAAATATAGGCTTTCTATGGACCACAATTGGAGAGAGAGAGAGAGAGAGAGAGAGAGAGAGAGAGAGATGGCACACCCAGGAGTCAAGACTGGCACACAAGCAGAAAGGCCAATATTAATCTCCCACTGTTTTTTTGGTTGTTTTTTTTTTTTTTTTTTTTCAGGGAGACTTTAGAAATAAAAATAATAAAAAAAATATGATTTTATCAGGAAGAATTTAGAAACCAAATAAAATAAAATGATTTTTTCAGGGAGAATTTAGAAAACAAATAAAACCAAAAATATGCGTTCTATGGCCCACTGACTGAGAGAGAGAGAGAGATGGAACGCTTAGTACTGGCACACAAGCCCAAAGGGCAATATTAATCTCCCTTTTTTTTTCCAGGGAGAATTTCTGAAACCCAAAAAAAAAATAAAATAGGCTTTCTATGGCCCACTATTTGTGAGAGAGATGGGACGCTCAGGACTGGCACAGATGGCACGCTCAGGACTGGCACAGAAGCCCAGAGGCCAATATTAATCTCCCTTTTTTTCTGGGAGAATTTATAAAACCAAAAAAATATTTAAATAGGCTTTCTATGGCCCACTATTTGTGAGAGAGATGGCACGCTCAGGACTGGCACAGATGGCACGCTCACAACTGGCACAGAAGCCCAGAGGCCAATATTAATCTCCCTTTTTTTCTGGGAGAATTTATAAAACCAAAAAAATATTTAAATAGGCTTTCTATGGCCCACTATTTGTGAGAGAGATGGCACGCTCAGGACTGGCACAGATGGCACGCTCACAACTGGCACACAAGCCCAGAGGCCAATATTAATCTCCCTTTTTTCAGGGAAAATTTATAAAACCAAAAAAAAAATTAAATAGGCTTTCTATGGCCCACTATTTGTGAGAGAGATGGCACGCTCAGGACTGGCACAGATGGCACGCTCACAACTGGCACACAAGCCCAGAGGCCAATATTAATCTCCCTTTTTTCAGGGAAAATTTATAAAACCAAAAAAAAAATTAAATAGGCTTTCTATGGCCCACTATTTGTGAGAGAGATGGGACGCTCAGGACTGGCACAGATGGCACGCTCAGGGACTGGCACAGAAGCCCAGAGGCCAATATTAATCTCCCTTTTTTTCAGGGAGAATTTATAAAACCCAAAAAAAAAATAAAATAGGCTTTCTATGGCCCACTATTTGTGAGAGAGATGGCACACTCAGGACTGGCCACACAAGCCCAAAGGCCAATATTAATCTCCCACTGTATTTTTATCAGGGAGAATTTATACACCCCACAAAAAAAAATACAGAAAAATGAAAAGGCTTTCTATGGCCCACTATGTGAGAGAGATGGCACACACAGGGATGGCACTCTAGCAGAAATGCCAAATTGCCAATCTTAATCTCCCACCAAAAAAAAAAAAAAAAAAAAAACAGGGAATGTCCTACAATTACTATCTCCCTGCCTGCAGTAATCTCAGCCAGGTATGGCAGGCAGCTACTATCTCCCTGCCTGCAGTAATCTCAGCCAGGTATGGCAGGCAGCAATAAGGAGTGGACTGATGCACAAATGAAATAAAAAGTGTGGACAAACAAAAAAGATAGCTGTGCAGAAAGGAAGGAACAAGAGGATTTGTGCTTTGAAAAAAGCAGTTGGTTTGCACAGCGGCGTACACACAGCAATGCAGCTATCAGGGAGCCTTCTAGGGCAGCCCAATGAGCTACAGCGCTGAGGGGAAAAAAAAAAAAAAAAAAAATTCCACTGTCCCTGCAACACCGGAGGGTGGTGTTGGACAGTGCAAATCGCTGCAGCACAAGCGGTTTTGTGGTTAATGGACCCCTGCCTAACGCTATCCCTGCTTCTGACAAAGCGGCAGCAACTAAGCTCAGATCAGCAGCAGTAAGATGGCGGTCGGCGGGAACGCCTCTTTATAGCCCCTGTGACGTCGCAGACAGCAAGCCAATCACTGCAATGCCCTTCTCTAAGATGGTGGGGACCAGGACCTATGTCATCACGCTGCCCACACTCTGCGTTTACCTTCATTGGCTGAGAAATGGCGCTTTTCGCGTCATTGAAACGCGACTTTGGCGCGAAAGTCGCGTACCGCATGGCCGACCCCGCACAGGGGTCGGATCGGGTTTCATGAAACCCCGACTTAGCCAAAAGTCGGCGACTTTTGAAAATGTTCGACCCGTTTCGCTCAACCCTACATATCACACTTTTCATCATAGTGCTTTTACCAATGCATAAAATGCATGGAGAAGTCATTTCGAATGACTGGTCCTCAGTGTTGTGAGAACGATGACTGGTTAAAATTTTTGGTGGTTTCTTGTTCAGTCCATAGGCCTACATCATGTGGCAAACCGGTGAGCATGTGGCTCTATTAGTATAGGAGATACCTGAAAACATATCACACTTTTCATCATAGTGCTTTTACCAATGCATAAAATGCATGGAGAAGTCATTTCGAATGACTGGTCCTCAGTGTTGTGAGAACGATGACTGGTTAAAATTTTTGGTGGTTTCTTGTTCAGTCCATAGGCCTACATCATGTGGCAAACCGGTGAGCATGTGGCTCTATTAGTATAGGAGATACCTGAAAACATATCACACTTTTCATCATAGTGCTTTTACCAATGCATAAAATGCATGGAGAAGTCATTTCGAATGACTGGTCCTCAGTGTTGTGAGAACGATGACTGGTTAAAAATTTTGGTGGTTTCTTGTTCAGTCCATAGGCCTACATCATGTGGCAAACCGGTGAGCATGTGGCTCTATTAGTATAGGAGATACCTGAAAACATATCACACTTTTCATCATAGTGCTTTTACCAATGCATAAAATGCATGGAGAAGTCATTTCGAATGACTGGTCCTCAGTGTTGTGAGAACGATGACTGGTTAAAATTTTTGGTGGTTTCTTGTTCAGTCCATAGGCCTACATCATGTGGCAAACCGGTGAGCATGTGGCACTATTAGTGTAGGAGATACCTGAAAACATATCACACTTTTCATCATAGTGCTTTCACCAATGCATAAAATGCATGGAGAAGTCATTTCGAATGACTGGTCCTCAGTGTTGTGAGAACGATGACTGGTTAAAATTTTTGGTGGTTTCTTGTTCAGTCCATAGGCCTACATCATGTGGCAAACCGGTGAGCATGTGGCTCTATTAGTATAGGAGATACCTGAAAACATATCACACTTTTCATCATAGTGCTTTTACCAATGCATAAAATGCATGGAGAAGTCATTTCGAATGACTGGTCCTCAGTGTTGTGAGAACGATGACTGGTTAAAATTTTTGGTGGTTTCTTGTTCAGTCCATAGGCCTACATCATGTGGCAAACCGGTGAGCATGTGGCTCTATTAGTATAGGAGATACCTGAAAACATATCACACTTTTCATCATAGTGCTTTTACCAATGCATAAAATGCATGGAGAAGTCATTTCGAATGACTGGTCCTCAGTGTTGTGAGAACGATGACTGGTTAAAATTTTTGGTGGTTTCTTGTTCAGTCCATAGGCCTACATCATGTGGCAAACCGGTGAGCATGTGGCTCTATTAGTATAGGAGATACCTGAAAACATATCACACTTTTCATCATAGTGCTTTTACCAATGCATAAAATGCATGGAGAAGTCATTTCGAATGACTGGTCCTCAGTGTTGTGAGAACGATGACTGGTTAAAATTTTTGGTGGTTTCTTGTTCAGTCCATAGGCCTACATCATGTGGCAAACCGGTGAGCATGTGGCTCTATTAGTATAGGAGATACCTGAAAACATATCACACTTTTCATCATAGTGCTTTTACCAATGCATAAAATGCATGGAGAAGTCATTTCGAATGACTGGTCCTCAGTGTTGTGAGAACGATGACTGGTTAAAATTTTTGGTGGTTTCTTGTTCAGTCCATAGGCCTACATCATGTGGCAAACCGGTGAGCATGTGGCTCTATTAGTATAGGAGATACCTGAAAACATATCACACTTTTCATCATAGTGCTTTTACCAATGCATAAAATGCATGGAGAAGTCATTTCGAATGACTGGTCCTCAGTGTTGTGAGAACGATGACTGGTTAAAATTTTTGGTGGTTTCTTGTTCAGTCCATAGGCCTACATCATGTGGCAAACCGGTGAGCATGTGGCTCTATTAGTATAGGAGATACCTGAAAACATATCACACTTTTCATCATAGTGCTTTTACCAACGAATAAAATGCATGGAGAAGTCATTTCGAATGACTGGTCCTCAGTGTTGTGAGAACGATGACTGGTTAAAATTTTTGGTGGTTTCTTGTTCAGTCCATAGGCCTACATCATGTGGCAAACCGGTGAGCATGTGGCTCTATTAGTATAGGAGATACCTGAAAACATATCACACTTTTCATCATAGTGCTTTTACCAATGCATAAAATGCATGGAGAAGTCATTTCGAATGACTGGTCCTCAGTGTTGTGAGAACGATGACTGGTTAAAATTTTTGGTGGTTTCTTGTTCAGTCCATAGGCCTACATCATGTGGCAAACCGGTGAGCATGTGGCTCTATTAGTATAGGAGATACCTGAAAACATATCACACTTTTCATCATAGTGCTTTTACCAATGCATAAAATGCATGGAGAAGTCATTTCGAATGACTGGTCCTCAGTGTTGTGAGAACGATGACTGGTTAAAATTTTTGGTGGTTTCTTGTTCAGTCCATAGGCCTACATCATGTGGCAAACCGGTGAGCATGTGGCTCTATTAGTATAGGAGATACCTGAAAACATATCACACTTTTCATCATAGTGCTTTTACCAATGCATAAAATGCATGGAGAAGTCATTTCGAATGACTGGTCCTCAGTGTTGTGACAACGATGACTGGTTAAAATTTTTGGTGGTTTCTTGTTCAGTCCATAGGCCTACATCATGTGGCAAACCGGTGAGCATGTGGCTCTATTAGTATAGGAGATACCTGAAAACATATCACACTTTTCATCATAGTGCTTTTACCAATGCATAAAATGCATGGAGAAGTCATTTCGAATGACTGGTCCTCAGTGTTGTGAGAACGATGACTGGTTAAAATTTTTGGTGGTTTCTTGTTCAGTCCATGGGCCTACATCATGTGGCAAACCGGTGAGCATGTGGCTCTATTAGTATAGGAGATACCTGAAAACATATCACACTTTTCATCATAGTGCTTTTGCCAATGCATAAAATGCATGGAGAAGTCATTTCGAATGACTGGTCCTCAGTGTTGTGAGAACGATGACTGGTTAAAATTTTTGGTGGTTTCTTGTTCAGTCCATAGGCCTACATCATGTGGCAAACCGGTGAGCATGTGGCTCTATTAGTATAGGAGATACCTGAAAACATATCACACTTTTCATCATAGTGCTTTTACCAATGCATAAAATGCATGGAGAAGTCATTTCGAATGACTGGTCCTCAGTGTTGTGAGAACGATGACTGGTTAAAATTTTTGGTGGTTTCTTGTTCAGTCCATAGGCCTACATCATGTGGCAAACCGGTGAGCATGTGGCTCTATTAGTATAGGAGATACCTGAAAACATATCACACTTTTCATCATAGTGCTTTTACCAATGCATAAAATGCATGGAGAAGTCATTTCGAATGACTGGTCCTCAGTGTTGTGAGAACGATGACTGGTTAAAATTTTTGGTGGTTTCTTGTTCAGTCCATAGACCTACATCATGTGGCAAACCGGTGAGCATGTGGCTCTATTAGTATAGGAGATACCTGAAAACATATCACACTTTTCATCATAGTGCTTTTACCAATGCATAAAATGCATGAAGTCATTTCGAATGACTGGTCCTCAGTGTTGTGAGAACGATGACTGGTTAAAATTTTTGTTGGTTTCTTGTTCAGTCCATGGGCCTACATCATGTGGCAAACCGGTGAGCATGTGGCTCTATTAGTATAGGAGATACCTGAAAACATATCACACTTTTCATCATAGTGCTTTTGCCAATGCATAAAATGCATGGAGAAGTCATTTCGAATGACTGGTCCTCAGTGTTGTGAGAACGATGACTGGTTAAAATTTTTGGTGGTTTCTTGTTCAGTCCATAGGCCTACATCATGTGGCAAACCGGTGAGCATGTGGCTCTATTAGTATAGGAGATACCTGAAAACATATCACACTTTTCATCATAGTGCTTTTACCAATGCATAAAATGCATGGAGAAGTCATTTCGAATGACTGGTCCTCAGTGTTGTGAGAATGATGACTGGTTAAAATTTTTGGTGGTTTCTTGTTCAGTCCATAGGCCTACATCATGTGGCAAACCGGTGAGCATGTGGCTCTATTAGTATAGGAGATACCTGAAAACATATCACACTTTTCATCATAGTGCTTTTACCAATGCATAAAATGCATGGAGAAGTCATTTCGAATGACTGGTCCTCAGTGTTGTGAGAACGATGACTGGTTAAAATTTTTGGTGGTTTCTTGTTCAGTCCATAGGCCTACATCATGTGGCAAACCGGTGAGCATGTGGCTCTATTAGTATAGGAGATACGTGAAAACATATCACACTTTTCATCATAGTGCTTTTACCAATGCATAAAATGCATGGAGAAGTCATTTCGAATGACTGGTCCTCAGTGTTGTGAGAACGATGACTGGTTAAAATTTTTGGTGGTTTCTTGTTCAGTCCATAGGCCTACATCATGTGGCAAACCGGTGAGCATGTGGCTCTATTAGTATAGGAGATACCTGAAAACATATCACACTTTTCATCATAGTGCTTTTACCAATGCATAAAATGCATGGAGAAGTCATTTCGAATGACTGGTCCTCAGTGTTGTGAGAACGATGACTGGTTAAAATTTTTGGTGGTTTCTTGTTCAGTCCATAGGCCTACATCATGTGGCAAACCGGTGAGCATGTGGCTCTATTAGTATAGGAGATACCTGAAAACATATCACACTTTTCATCATAGTGCTTTTACCAATGCATAAAATGCATGGAGAAGTCATTTCGAATGACTGGTCCTCAGTGTTGTGAGAATGATGACTGGTTAAAATTTTTGGTGGTTTCTTGTTCAGTCCATAGGCCTACATCATGTGGCAAACCGGTGAGCATGTGGCTCTATTAGTATAGGAGATACCTGAAAACATATCACACTTTTCATCATAGTGCTTTTACCAATGCATAAAATGCATGGAGAAGTCATTTCGAATGACTGGTCCTCAGTGTTGTGAGAACGATGACTGGTTAAAATTTTTGGTGGTTTCTTGTTCAGTCCATAGGCCTACATCATGTGGCAAACCGGTGAGCATGTGGCTCTATTAGTATAGGAGATACCTGAAAACATATCACACTTTTCATCATAGTGCTTTTACCAATGCATAAAATGCATGGAGAAGTCATTTCGAATGACTGGTCCTCAGTGTTGTGAGAACGATGACTGGTTATAAAATTTTTGGTGGTTTCTTGTTCAGTCCATAGGCCTATATCATGTGGCAAACCGGTGAGCATGTGGCTCTATTAGTATAGGAGATACCTGAAAACATATCACACTTTTCATCATAGTGCTTTTACCAATGCATAAAATGCATGGAGAAGTCATTTCGAATGACTGGTCCTCAGTGTTGTGAGAACGATGACTGGTTAAAATTTTTGGTGGTTTCTTGTTCAGTCCATAGGCCTACATCATGTGGCAAACCGGTGAGCATGTGGCTCTATTAGTATAGGAGATACCTGAAAACATATCACACTTTTCATCATAGTGCTTTTACCAATGCATAAAATGCATGGAGAAGTCATTTCGAATGACTGGTCCTCAGTGTTGTGAGAACGATGACTGGTTAATATTTTTGGTGGTTTCTTGTTCAGTCCATAGGCCTACATCATGTGGCAAACCGGTGAGCATGTGGCTCTATTAGTATAGGAGATACCTGAAAACATATCACTCTTTTCATCATAGTGCTTTTACCAATGCATAAAATGCATGGAGAAGTCATTTCGAATGACTGGTCCTCAGTGTTGTGAGAACGATGACTGGTTAAAATTTTTGGTGGTTTCTTGTTCAGTCCATAGGCCTACATCATGTGGCAAACCGGTGAGCATGTGGCTCTATTAGTATAGGAGATACCTGAAAACATATCACACTTTTCATCATAGTGCTTTTACCAATGCATAAAATGCATGGAGAAGTCATTTCGAATGACTGGTCCTCAGTGTTGTGAGAACGATGACTGGTTAAAATTTTTGGTGGTTTCTTGTTCAGTCCATAGGCCTACATCATGTGGCAAACCGGTGAGCATGTGGCTCTATTAGTATAGGAGATACGTGAAAACATATCACACTTTTCATCATAGTGCTTTTACCAATGCATAAAATGCATGGAGAAGTCATTTCGAATGACTGGTCCTCAGTGTTGTGAGAACGATGACTGGTTAAAATTTTTGGTGGTTTCTTGTTCAGTCCATAGGCCTACATCATGTGGCAAACCGGTGAGCATGTGGCTCTATTAGTATAGGAGATACCTGAAAACATATCACACTTTTCATCATAGTGCTTTTACCAATGCATAAAATGCATGGAGAAGTCATTTCGAATGACTGGTCCTCAGTGTTGTGAGAACGATGACTGGTTAAAATTTTTGGTGGTTTCTTGTTCAGTCCATAGGCCTACATCATGTGGCAAACCGGTGAGCATGTGGCTCTATTAGTATAGGAGATACCTGAAAACATATCACACTTTTCATCATAGTGCTTTTACCAATGCATAAAATGCATGGAGAAGTCATTTCGAATGACTGGTCCTCAGTGTTGTGAGAATGATGACTGGTTAAAATTTTTGGTGGTTTCTTGTTCAGTCCATAGGCCTACATCATGTGGCAAACCGGTGAGCATGTGGCTCTATTAGTATAGGAGATACCTGAAAACATATCACACTTTTCATCATAGTGCTTTTACCAATGCATAAAATGCATGGAGAAGTCATTTCGAATGACTGGTCCTCAGTGTTGTGAGAACGATGACTGGTTAAAATTTTTGGTGGTTTCTTGTTCAGTCCATAGGCCTACATCATGTGGCAAACCGGTGAGCATGTGGCTCTATTAGTATAGGAGATACCTGAAAACATATCACACTTTTCATCATAGTGCTTTTACCAATGCATAAAATGCATGGAGAAGTCATTTCGAATGACTGGTCCTCAGTGTTGTGAGAACGATGACTGGTTATAAAATTTTTGGTGGTTTCTTGTTCAGTCCATAGGCCTATATCATGTGGCAAACCGGTGAGCATGTGGCTCTATTAGTATAGGAGATACCTGAAAACATATCACACTTTTCATCATAGTGCTTTTACCAATGCATAAAATGCATGGAGAAGTCATTTCGAATGACTGGTCCTCAGTGTTGTGAGAACGATGACTGGTTAAAATTTTTGGTGGTTTCTTGTTCAGTCCATAGGCCTACATCATGTGGCAAACCGGTGAGCATGTGGCTCTATTAGTATAGGAGATACCTGAAAACATATCACACTTTTCATCATAGTGCTTTTACCAATGCATAAAATGCATGGAGAAGTCATTTCGAATGACTGGTCCTCAGTGTTGTGAGAACGATGACTGGTTAATATTTTTGGTGGTTTCTTGTTCAGTCCATAGGCCTACATCATGTGGCAAACCGGTGAGCATGTGGCTCTATTAGTATAGGAGATACCTGAAAACATATCACTCTTTTCATCATAGTGCTTTTACCAATGCATAAAATGCATGGAGAAGTCATTTCGAATGACTGGTCCTCAGTGTTGTGAGAACGATGACTGGTTAAAATTTTTGGTGGTTTCTTGTTCAGTCCATAGGCCTACATCATGTGGCAAACCGGTGAGCATGTGGCTCTATTAGTATAGGAGATACCTGAAAACATATCACACTTTTCATCATAGTGCTTTTACCAATGCATAAAATGCATGGAGAAGTCATTTCGAATGACTGGTCCTCAGTGTTGTGAGAACGATGACTGGTTAAAATTTTTGGTGGTTTCTTGTTCAGTCCATAGGCCTACATCATGTGGCACACCGGTGAGCATGTGGCTCTATTAGTATAGGAGATACGTGAAAACATATCACACTTTTCATCATAGTGCTTTTACCAATGCATAAAATGCATGGAGAAGTCATTTCGAATGACTGGTCCTCAGTGTTGTGAGAACGATGACTGGTTAAAATTTTTGGTGGTTTCTTGTTCAGTCCATAGGCCTACATCATGTGGCAAACCGGTGAGCATGTGGCTCTATTAGTATAGGAGATACCTGAAAACATATCACACTTTTCATCATAGTGCTTTTACCAATGCATAAAATGCATGGAGAAGTCATTTCGAATGACTGGTCCTCAGTGTTGTGAGAACGATGACTGGTTAAAATTTTTGGTGGTTATAAAAAAGGTGGCAAGGGTTTGAAAAGGAGAACTGATTATAGCAGGAGACTTCAATGTAGTCCCGGACGGGCACATGGATTCCACGGCAAAAAATAGACACAAATCCCTTACTCTAAATAATTGGCTATTCCAAAACGAATTTTACGACGTATACAGATGCCTAAATACCACATCAAAGGAATTTACCCACTATTCAGATATCTATCATACGGCTTCCAGGATAGACCTTATTATTTGTGATGTTTTTTCCTTGACGAGATTTAGCAACATTAACATTCTCGCTAAAACTATCTCTGACCATGCCCCGGTCACTGCTGAGCTAATCCTTGGTCCTCCCTCAAGGAAACAATTCTTATGGAAAAGTAACGCACTCCTCATCAATAATCCACTCCATAGGGAAACCATAAATAAAGCAATAAAAAATTACTTTGAGGAAAATAGCTCAGAATCTATAAACCCATTTACTCTATGGAATGCTCATAAGGCAGTGATTAGGGGCATAATGATGCAGATTTCGGCAAGGGAAAAGAGGTCAAACAGAGCAAAAATAAAAGAACTCCAGGCCCTAATTAGATCCAAAGAAATGGCTCAATTAAATTCTATATCCCCCTCATCAAACACTCACTCCGAAATAATTAATCTCAGACAAGAACTCAGAACCCTCATATTTTCATTCTATGACGTAGCGGTCAAATCCTCCAAGTTTAAAAACTACTCCTCATTAAACAAACCCACAAGACACATGATGTGTAAGTTGAAAAAGCAGAGAATTGCAAACACCATAAACAAAATTAAATCCCAAACAGGAACTCTGCTGCATCACCCTCAGGATGTGGTAGATGAGTTCACCTTGTTTTACTCCAAACTTTATAACCTTAAGACAGACCCTAATCATCCCCAACCCAACCAACTAAATACCTCCACATTTCTAAATGCCCTCTCCCTACCAAAATTATCAGAGGAAAACCTAGCGGACCTTAATGCCCCGTTCTCGACAGAGGAGGTTCTGGGAGTCATGGGAGAACTAAAACAGTTTAAAACCCCAGGGCCAGATGGCTTCATAAATGAGTACTATAGGACATTTAAAGAACTGCTTGCTCCCTCTCTCTCAAGAATATTCAATGAGGCGGCCAATTCAGGTTCCTTTCCCCGAGAGATGCTAGAGGCCACAATAATACTGATCCCGAAGGGCAAGGGGGACATGTCCAATGTTGCAAATTATAGGCCGATCTCACTGGTCAACTCAGACATAAAAATATACGCCAAATTACTAGCAAACAGAATAAACGGTTTTTTGCCAAAAATTGTTGACAAGGACCAGATTGAATTTGTCAGGAATAGGCAGTCGGTGGATGGCACCAGAAGGATTATCGATATTATAAAACTAATAAACTCAAAAAATTTTCCTTCTGTGGTCATCTCACTGGACGCCGAAAAGGCCTTTGATAGGCTTAATTGGGACTATTTGAGGTCCACTTTGCAACATTTTGGCTTTAACGCACAAAGCATGTCAGCTATTATGGCCCTTTATTCAAAACCCTCAGCAAGAATTTTCTCAAATAACCACCTATCAACCCCTTTCGGCATATCAAATGGTACCCGTCAGGGGTGTCCCCTCTCCCCCTTGCTCTTCGCATTAGCGATGGAACCACTGGCCCAAAGCATCAGAGAGGATTCGAACATTTCAGGTTTTCAAACGTCCTCTAAAAATTATAAAATCGGTCTGTTTGCAGACGACGTAATCCTAACACTGACCAATCCTATGACCTCCATCCCCAGAGTACGAGGTGTAATTGAGACATTCTCTGGCATCTCCTACTTTAAAGTTAATGAGGCTAAATCTCAAATCCTTCAGTTTAACCTCAATCCCAAACAAATTGAAGAGATTAAAAAACAAATGCCATGGAGCTGGGCAGAGGAGAATATCACCTATTTAGGCATTAAAATCACCAGAAACCTCAACACACTAATTTCAACAAATTTAGATTTGCTGACTAAAAACATTTCACTTGACCTGGGGTTCTTTTCCGGCAAAGACCTAACATGGTGGGGTAGGAATCTGGCTGTCAAATGTTTTACTATACCAAAAATCTTATATATATTCAGATCTATCCCTGTCCCCATCCCCATCCTATACTTGAATAATATACAAAGCCTAATAAACACATACATTTGGAGGAATAAGAGAGCTAGGGTGGCCAAGGGAGTATTATATAAAAACAAACACTCAGGAGGCATGGGCTTGCCAAATATAATTGCGCACTACAATGCTAATATAATAAAACAGAGTTACTCCTGGTGGTCCACAGATGAATCCCCTGCATGGGTAGATTTAGAAACCTTTATAAACTTAAATCAAGCGCCAAAAGACCTAATTTTTAAGCAACTTTTAAAATAAAAAAACTGGAGCCATAGATCACACCCAGTATTCGTGGCGGCATGTGATGCATGGCGCGAATTTGCCAACCTGAATATTGAGCCAAATAATAAATTTAAATCACTTGGAAACCTGCCCCTATCCTTTGTCTTCAGTACATATAATGAAATAATCAATCCCATTTGGGCAAATCACCAAATTCTGAAACTCAGGGATATTTTCAATGGGAAAAATTTCCTTCCCTTTAAATCACTAAGGGATACATTTGCCGTTCCGTCCTCAGCCTTCTGGGACTACCAGATAGTAAAAGACCAAGTAAAAAGATTTATCGCAAATAAACCATTATTCTCGGAACCCTCTATCAACCTGCTGTGTAACCCAGGCCATAGCATCTTTTGGAGCTATAGGTATATCTATGGGTGGTTCAACAGGAATATGATCTTTACCAAAACTGATTCAATGATTAGGTGGGAGAGAGACCTTCAAACTACATTCCAGATGGAAGAGTGGGAGGAGGCCCTTTCTTACACTTACTCGTCCACGATCTCCTTAACCCTGCAAGAGTCCTTCTTTAAGATGATATCTAGGTGGTATCTAACCCCATCAAGACAATTCTCCATAAATGATAGCATCTCTCCTGACTGCTGGAGGAATTGTGGGAAAAGGGGAAACATACTCCATATTTTCTGGCAATGCCCTAAACTGAAGCCATTGTGGCGAGGAATCTCCAACATTTTAAACAATTTAGCAAAAGGGAAGATTGATCTCTCCCCTCAACTTGCACTGCTGTCCATAGGTATTGACCGTATTAACCCCTCCCTTAGGCCCATCGTAGCACATATTCTCCTCGTAACAAAAAATTCCATTGCATTTCACTGGAAAAAACCATCCCCTCCTACAACGCAAGAGATTATTGATCTGGTTTCCCTACATAAATCTTACGAATATAAATTTTCCATTGCCAATGCAGGTTTCAAAAAATTTGCAATCAAATGGCATCGCTGGTTAGAGATTTACCCCTAATATTTATGGTCATACATATGTGGGTTCTTACAGTTATAGTTATAGTTACAGAATGTTGATAAATATTAAATTTGCATTGTTTATTCTTATACTACATAAAATACTTGAGAGTTTTTTGATTTTCCTAACTAATAAAATCAATTAGAGGCATTCAGTTTTCTAGGATGCTACAACAGCATTATTCTCCACGGTTTTGTACCAACTAATAATTGTTATATAAATACCTACAAAGGTTGCTATAATTGTGTAAATTATCTACGCTGCGCACGTAGATCATATTTGTCTTCTTACCTTGTTATTGTTCCTTCCCCTTTACCCTCATGTGGCACCCCCTTTTCCCTAGTCCCTTGACCCTCACCTCCTCCCACCCCTTCGTGTCATGTCTCGTATTATGTCCTGTTCACATGGTTGAGAAAATTTTCAATAAAAACTATTTGAATGAAAATTTTTGGTGGTTTCTTGTTCAGTCCATAGGCCTACATCATGTGGCAAACCGGTGAGCATGTGGCTCTATTAGTATAGGAGATACCTGAAAACATATCACACTTTTCATCATAGTGCTTTTACCAATGCATAAAATGCATGGAGAAGTCATTTCGAATGACTGGTCCTCAGTGTTGTGAGAACGATGACTGGTTAAAATTTTTGGTGGTTTCTTGTTCAGTCCATAGGCCTACATCATGTGGCAAACCGGTGAGCATGTGGCTCTATTAGTATAGGAGATACCTGAAAACATATCACACTTTTCATCATAGTGCTTTTACCAATGCATAAAATGCATGGAGAAGTCATTTCGAATGACTGGTCCTCAGTGTTGTGAGAACGATGACTGGTTAAAATTTTTGGTGGTTTCTTGTTCAGTCCATAGGCCTACATCATGTGGCAAACCGGTGAGCATGTGGCTCTATTAGTATAGGAGATACCTGAAAACATATCACACTTTTCATCATAGTGCTTTTACCAATGCATAAAATGCATGGAGAAGTCATTTCGAATGACTGGTCCTCAGTGTTGTGAGAACGATGACTGGTTAAAATTTTTGGTGGTTTCTTGTTCAGTCCATAGGCCTACATCATGTGGCAAACCGGTGAGCATGTGGCTCTATTAGTATAGGAGATACCTGAAAACATATCACACTTTTCATCATAGTGCTTTTACCAATGCATAAAATGCATGGAGAAGTCATTTCGAATGACTGGTCCTCAGTGTTGTGAGAACGATGACTGGTTAAAATTTTTGGTGGTTTCTTGTTCAGTCCATAGGCCTACATCATGTGGCAAACCGGTGAGCATTGGCTCTATTAGTATAGGAGATACCTGAAAACATATCACACTTTTCATCATAGTGCTTTTACCAATGCATAAAATGCATGGAGAAGTCATTTCGAATGACTGGTCCTCAGTGTTGTGAGAACGATGACTGGTTAAAATTTTTGGTGGTTTCTTGTTCAGTCCATAGGCCTACATCATGTGGCAAACCGGTGAGCATGTGGCTCTATTAGTATAGGAGATACCTGAAAACATATCACACTTTTCATCATAGTGCTTTTACCAATGCATAAAATGCATGGAGAAGTCATTTCGAATGACTGGTCCTCAGTGTTGTGAGAACGATGACTGGTTAAAATTTTTGGTGGTTTCTTGTTCAGTCCATAGGCCTACATCATGTGGCAAACCGGTGAGCATGTGGCTCTATTAGTATAGGAGATACCTGAAAACATATCACACTTTTCATCATAGTGCTTTTACCAATGCATAAAATGCATGGAGAAGTCATTTCGAATGACTGGTCCTCAGTGTTGTGAGACCGATGACTGGTTAAAATTTTTTGTGGTTTCTTGTTCAGTCCATAGGCCTACATCATGTGGCAAACCGGTGAGCATGTGGCTCTATTAGTATAGGAGATACCTGAAAACATATCACACTTTTCATCATAGTGCTTTTACCAATGCATAAAATGCATGGAGAAGTCATTTCGAATGACTGGTCCTCAGTGTTGTGAGAACGATGACTGGTTAAAATTTTTGGTGGTTTCTTGTTCAGTCCATAGGCCTACATCATGTGGCAAACCGGTGAGCATGTGGCTCTATTAGTATAGGAGATACCTGAAAACATATCACACTTTTCATCATAGTGCTTTTACCAATGCATAAAATGCATGGAGAAGTCATTTCGAATGACTGGTCCTCAGTGTTGTGAGAACGATGACTGGTTAAAATTTTTGGTGGTTTCTTGTTCAGTCCATAGGCCTACATCATGTGGCAAACCGGTGAGCATGTGGCTCTATTAGTATAGGAGATACCTGAAAACATATCACACTTTTCATCATAGTGCTTTTACCAATGCATAAAATGCATGGAGAAGTCATTTCGAATGACTGGTCCTCAGTGTTGTGAGAACGATGACTGGTTAAAATTTTTGGTGGTTTCTTGTTCAGTCCATAGGCCTACATCATGTGGCAAACCGGTGAGCATGTGGCTCTATTAGTATAGGAGATACCTGAAAACATATCACACTTTTCATCATAGTGCTTTTACCAATGCATAAAATGCATGGAGAAGTCATTTCGAATGACTGGTCCTCAGTGTTGTGAGAACGATGACTGGTTAAAATTTTTGGTGGTTTCTTGTTCAGTCCATAGGCCTACATCATGTGGCAAACCGGTGAGCATGTGGCTCTATTAGTATTGGAGATACCTGAAAACATATCACACTTTTCATCATAGTGCTTTTACCAATGCATAAAATGCATGGAGAAGTCATTTCGAATGACTGGTCCTCAGTGTTGTGAGAACGATGACTGGTTAAAATTTTTGGTGGTTTCTTGTTCAGTCCATAGGCCTACATCATGTGGCAAACCGGTGAGCATGTGGCTCTATTAGTATAGGAGATACCTGAAAACATATCACACTTTTCATCATAGTGCTTTTACCAATGCATAAAATGCATGGAGAAGTCATTTCGAATGACTGGTCCTCAGTGTTGTGAGAACGATGACTGGTTAAAATTTTTGGTGGTTTCTTGTTCAGTCCATAGGCCTACATCATGTGGCAAACCGGTGAGCATGTGGCTCTATTAGTATAGGAGATACCTGAAAACATATCACACTTTTCATCATAGTGCTTTTACCAATGCATAAAATGCATGGAGAAGTCATTTCGAATGACTGGTCCTCAGTGTTGTGAGAACGATGACTGGTTAAAATTTTTGGTGGTTTCTTGTTCAGTCCATAGGCCTACATCATGTGGCAAACCGGTGAGCATGTGGCTCTATTAGTATAGGAGATACCTGAAAACATATCACACTTTTCATCATAGTGCTTTTACCAATGCATAAAATGCATGGAGAAGTCATTTCGAATGACTGTTCCTCAGTGTTGTGAGAACGATGACTGGTTAAAATTTTTGGTGGTTTCTTGTTCAGTCCATAGGCCTACATCATGTGGCAAACCGGTGAGCATGTGGCTCTATTAGTATTGGAGATATCTGAAAACATATCACACTTTTCATCATAGTGCTTTTACCAATGCATAAAATGCATGGAGAAGTCATTTCGAATGACTGGTCCTCAGTGTTGTGAGAACGATGACTGGTTAAAATTTTTGGTGGTTTCTTGTTCAGTCCATAGGCCTACATCATGTGGCAAACCGGTGAGCATGTGGCTCTATTAGTATAGGAGATACCTGAAAACATATCACACTTTTCATCATAGTGCTTTTACCAATGCATAAAATGCATGGAGAAGTCATTTCGAATGACTGGTCCTCAGTGTTGTGAGAACGATGACTGGTTAAAATTTTTGGTGGTTTCTTGTTCAGTCCATAGGCCTACATCATGTGGCAAACCGGTGAGCATGTGGCTCTATTAGTATAGGAGATACCTGAAAACATCACACTTTTCATCATAGTGCTTTTACCAATGCATAAAATGCATGGAGAAGTCATTTCGAATGACTGGTCCTCAGTGTTGTGAGAACGATGACTGGTTAAAATTTTTGGTGGTTTCTTGTTCAGTCCATAGGCCTACATCATGTGGCAAACCGGTGAGCATGTGGCTCTATTAGTATAGGAGATACCTGAAAACATATCACACTTTTCATCATAGTGCTTTTACCAATGCATAAAATGCATGGAGAAGTCATTTCGAATGACTGGTCCTCAGTGTTGTGAGAACGATGACTGGTTAAAATTTTTGGTGGTTTCTTGTTCAGTCCATAGGCCTACATCATGTGGCAAATCGGTGAGCATGTGGCTCTATTAGTATAGGAGATACCTGAAAACATATCACACTTTTCATCATAGTGCTTTTACCAATGCATAAAATGCATGGAGAAGTCATTTCGAATGACTGGTCCTCAGTGTTGTGAGAACGATGACTGGTTAAAATTTTTGGTGGTTTCTTGTTCAGTCCATAGGCCTACATCATGTGGCAAACCGGTGAGCATGTGGCTCTATTAGTATAGGAGATACCTGAAAACATATCACACTTTTCATCATAGTGCTTTTACCAATGCATAAAATGCATGGAGAAGTCATTTCGAATGACTGGTCCTCAGTGTTGTGAGAACGATGACTGGTTAAAATTTTTGGTGGTTTCTTGTTCAGTCCATAGGCCTACATCATGTGGCAAACCGGTGAGCATGTGGCTCTATTAGTATAGGAGATACCTGAAAACATATCACACTTTTCATCATAGTGCTTTTACCAATGCATAAAATGCATGGAGAAGTCATTTCGAATGACTGGTCCTCAGTGTTGTGAGAACGATGACTGGTTAAAATTTTTGGTGGTTTCTTGTTCAGTCCATAGGCCTACATCATGTGGCAAACCGGTGAGCATGTGGCTCTATTAGTATAGGAGATACCTGAAAACATATCACACTTTTCATTATAGTGCTTTTACCAATGCATAAAATGCATGGAGAAGTCATTTCGAATGACTGGTCCTCAGTGTTGTGAGAACGATGACTGGTTAAAATTTTTGGTGGTTTCTTGTTCAGTCCATAGGTGTTATGGCTGGCAATCAGGCAACACAGCGTGCAGTAATCAGCGCACACACAGAGATCTGGCAATAACCAAAAACAATAGGACGAGCTCTGAGACGTGGAATCTCTGCAGACTGCAGTACCTGATCTATCCTCACACAACTATAAGCAGCAGTGGACTGCGCCTATCAACTACCTATGCAACTCGGCACTGCCTGAGGAGCTGACTAGCCTGAAGATAGAAATACAAGCCTGACTTACCTCAGAGAAATACCCCAAAGGAATAGGCAGCCCCCCACATACAATGACTGTCAGCAAGATGAAAAGACAAACGCAGGAATGAAATAGATTCAGCAAAGTGAGGCCCGACACTCTAGACAGAGCGAGGATAGCAAAGAGAACTATGCAGTCTACAAAAAACCCTAAAACGAAAACCACGCAAAGGGGCAAAAAGACCCACCGTGCCGAACTAACAGCACGGCGGTGCACCCCTTTGCTTCTCAGAGCCTCCAGCAAAAGTTAATAGCAAGCTGGACAGAAAAAACAGAAAACAAACTAGAAGCACTTATCTAGCAGAGCAGCAGGCCCAAGGAAAGATGCAGTAGCTCAGATCCAACACTGGAACATTGACAAGGAGCAAGGAAGACAGACTCAGGTGGAGCTAAATAGCAAGGCAGCCAACGAGCTCACCAAAACACCTGAGGGAGGAAGCCCAGAGACTGCAATACCACTTGTGACCACAGAAGTGAACTCAGCCACAGAATTCACAACAGTACCCCCCCCTTGAGGAGGGGTCACCGAACCCTCACCAGAACCCCCAGGCCGACCAGGATGAGCCACATGAAAGGCACGAACAAGATCTGGGGCATGGACATCAGAGGCAAAAACCCAGGAATTATCTTCCTGAGCATAACCCTTCCATTTGACCAGATACTGGAGTTTCCGTCTAGAGACACGAGAATCCAAAATCTTCTCCACAATATACTCCAATTCCCCCTCCACCAAAACAGGGGCAGGAGGCTCCACAGATGGAACCATAGGTGCCACGTATCTCCTCAACAACGACCTATGGAATACATTATGTATGGAAAAGGAGTCTGGGAGGGTCAGACGAAAAGACACCGGATTGAGAATCTCAGAAATCCTATACGGACTAATAAAACGAGGTTTAAATTTAGGAGAGGAAACCTTCATAGGAATATGACGAGAAGATAACCAAACCAGATCCCCAACACGAAGTCGGGGTCCCACACGGCGTCTGCGATTAGCGAAAAGCTGAGCCTTCTCCTGGGACAAGGTCAAATTGTCCACTACCTGAGTCCAGATCTGCTGCAACCTGTCCACCACATAATCCACACCAGGACAGTCCGAAGACTCAACCTGTCCTGAAGAGAAACGAGGATGGAACCCAGAATTGCAGAAAAATGGAGAGACCAAGGTAGCCGAGCTGGCCCGATTATTAAGGGCGAACTCAGCCAACGGCAAAAATGACACCCAATCATCCTGGTCAGCGGAAACAAAACATCTCAGATATGTTTCCAAGGTCTGATTGGTTCGTTCGGTCTGGCCATTAGTCTGAGGATGGAAGGCCGAGGAAAAAGATAGGTCAATGCCCATCCTACCACAAAAGGCTCGCCAGAACCTCGAGACAAACTGGGAACCTCTGTCAGAAACAATATTCTCAGGAATGCCATGTAAACGAACCACATGCTGGAAGAACAAAGGCACCAAATCAGAGGAGGAAGGCAATTTAACCAAGGGCACCAGATGGACCATTTTAGAAAAGCGATCACAGACCACCCAAATGACCGACATTTTTTGAGAAACGGGAAGGTCAGAAATGAAATCCATCGAAATATGTGTCCAAGGCCTCTTCGGGACCGGCAAGGGCAAAAGCAACCCACTGGCACGTGAACAGCAGGGCTTAGCCCTAGCACAAATTCCACAGGACTGCACAAAAGCACGCACATCCCGTGACAGAGATGGCCACCAGAAGGATCTAGCAACCAACTCCCTGCCTGATTCTCACCACGAAGATCAATCTTAGTAAACCAACTAGCCCCCTTAATCCGAGCAAACAAGTCAGAAATCAATGGCAAGGGATACTGAAACTTAACAGTGATCTTATTAAGAAGGCGGTAATCAATACACGGTCTTAGCGAACCATCCTTCTTGGCTACAAAAAAGAACCCTGCTCCCAATGGTGACGACGATGGGCGAATATGTCCCTTCTCCAGGGACTCCTTCACATAACTGCGCATAGCGGTGTGTTCAGGTACGGACAAATTAAATAAACGACCCTTAGGGAATTTACTACCAGGAATCAAATCGATAGCACAATCACAATTCCTATGCGGAGGTAGGGCATCAGACTTGGACTCTTCAAATACATCCTGAAAGTCCGACAAGAACTCTGGGATGTCAGAAGGAATGGATGACGAAATAGACAAAAATGGAACATCACCATGTACTCCCTGACAACCCCAGCTGGTTACCGACATAGAGTTCCAATCCAATACTGGATTATGGGTTTGTAGCCATGGCAACCCCAACACGACCACATCATGCAAATTATGCAGTACCAAAAAGCGAATAACTTCCTGATGTGCAGGAGCCATGCACATGGTCAGCTGGGCCCAGTACTGAGGCTTATTCTTGGCCAAAGGTGTAGCATCAATTCCTCTCAACGGAATAGGACACCGCAAAGGCTCCAAGAAAAATCCACAACGTTTAGCATAATCCAAATCCATCAGATTCAGGGCAGCGCCTGAATCCACAAACGCCATGACAGAATATGATGACAAAGAGCACATTAAGGTAATGGACAAAAGGAATTTGGACTGTACAGTACCAATAACGGCAGAGCTATCGAACCGCCTAGTGCGTTTAGGACAATTAGAAATAGCATGAGTAGAATCACCACAATAGAAACACAGTCTGTTCAGACGTCTGTGTTCGTGCCGTTCTACTTTAGTCATAGTCCTGTCGCACTGCATAGGCTCAGGCTTACTCTCAGACAATACCGCCAGATGGTGCACAGATTTACGCTCGCGCAAGCGACGACCGATCTGAATGGCCAAGGACATAGACTCATTCAAACCAGCAGGCATAGGAAATCCCACCATTACATCCTTAAGAGCTTCAGAGAGACCCTTTCTGAACAAAGCCGCTAGTGCAGATTCATTCCACAGAGTGAGTACTGACCATTTCCTAAATTGGTAAAAGCACTATGATGAAAAGTGTGATATGTTTTCAGGTATCTCCTATACTAATAGAGCCACATGCTCACCGGTTTGCCACATGATGTAGGCCTATGGACTGAACAAGAAACCACCAAAAATTTTAACCAGTCATCGTTCTCACAACAGTGAGGACCAGTCATTCGAAATGACTTCTCCATGCATTTTATGCATTGGTAAAAGCACTATGATGAAAAGTGTGATATGTTTTCAGGTATCTCCTATACTAATAGAGCCACATGCTCACCGGTTTGCCACATGATGTAGGCCTATGGACTGAACAAGAAACCACCAAAAATTTTAACCAGTCATCGTTCTCACAACACTGAGGACCAGTCATTCGAAATGACTTCTCCATGCATTTTATGCATTGGTAAAAGCACTATGATGAAAAGTGTGATATGTTTTCAGGTATCTCCTATAATAATATAATAATAATAATTTTTATTTATATAGCGCCAACATATTCCGCAGCGCTTTACAAATTATAGAGGGGACTTGTACATACAATAGACATTACAGCATAACAGAAATACAGTTCAAAACAGATACCAAGAGGAGTGAGGGCCCTGCTCGTAAGCTTACAAACTATGAGGAAAAGGGGAGACACGAGAGGTGGATGGTAACAATTGCTATAGTTATTCGGACCAGCCATAGTGTAAGGCTTGGGTGTTCATGTAAAGCTGCATGAACCAGTTAATTAATTTTTTTTTTTTTTTTTTTTTTAATATAGGCCACACAGGGATCGTTAGGTTAATGCATTGAGGCGGTAGGCCAGTCTGAACAAATGAGTTTTTAGGGCACGCTTAAAACTGTGGGGATTGGGGATTAATCGTATTATCCTAGGTAGTGCATTCCAAAGAATCGGCGCAGCACGTGTAAAGTCTTGGAGACGGGAGTGGGAGGTTCTGATTATTGAGGATGCTAACCTGAGGTCATCAGCGGAGCGGAGGGCACGGGTAGGGTGGTAGACTGAGACCAGAGAGGAGATGTAGGGTGGTGCTATACTAATAGAGCCACATGCTCACCGGTTTGCCACATGATGTAGGCCTATGGACTGAACAAGAAACCACCAAAAATTTTAACCAGTCATCGTTCTCACAACACTGAGGACCAGTCATTCGAAATGACTTCTCCATGCATTTTATGCATTGGTAAAAGCACTATGATGAAAAGTGTGATATGTTTTCAGGTATCTCCTATACTAATAGAGCCACATGCTCACCGGTTTGCCACATGATGTAGGCCTATGGACTGAACAAGAAACCACCAAAAATTTTAACCAGTCATCGTTCTCACAACACTGAGGACCAGTCATTCGAAATGACTTCTCCATGCATTTTAACCATGTGAACAGGACATAATACGAGACATGACACGAAGGGGTGGGAGGAGGTGAGGGTCAAGGGACTAGGGAAAAGGGGGTGCCACATGAGGGTAAAGGGGAAGGAACAATAACAAGGTAAGAAGACAAATATGATCTACGTGCGCAGCGTAGATAATTTACACAATTATAGCAACCTTTGTAGGTATTTATATAACAATTATTAGTTGGTACAAAACCGTGGAGAATAATGCTGTTGTAGCATCCTAGAAAACTGAATGCCTCTAATTGATTTTATTAGTTAGGAAAATCAAAAAACTCTCAAGTATTTTATGTAGTATAAGAATAAACAATGCAAATTTAATATTTATCAACATTCTGTAACTATAACTATAACTGTAAGAACCCACATATGTATGACCATAAATATTAGGGGTAAATCTCTAACCAGCGATGCCATTTGATTGCAAATTTTTTGAAACCTGCATTGGCAATGGAAAATTTATATTCGTAAGATTTATGTAGGGAAATCAGATCAATAATCTCTTGCGTTGTAGGAGGGGATGGTTTTTTCCAGTGAAATGCAATGGAATTTTTTGTTACGAGGAGAATATGTGCTACGATGGGCCTAAGGGAGGGGTTAATACGGTCAATACCTATGGACAGCAGTGCAAGTTGAGGGGAGAGATCAATCTTCCCTTTTGCTAAATTGTTTAAAATGTTGGAGATTCCTCGCCACAATGGCTTCAGTTTAGGGCATTGCCAGAAAATATGGAGTATGTTTCCCCTTTTCCCACAATTCCTCCAGCAGTCAGGAGAGATGCTATCATTTATGGAGAATTGTCTTGATGGGGTTAGATACCACCTAGATATCATCTTAAAGAAGGACTCTTGCAGGGTTAAGGAGATCGTGGACGAGTAAGTGTAAGAAAGGGCCTCCTCCCACTCTTCCGTCTGGAATGTAGTTTGAAGGTCTCTCTCCCACCTAATCATTGAATCAGTTTTGGTAAAGATCATATTCCTGTTGAACCACCCATAGATATACCTATAGCTCCAAAAGATGCTATGGCCTGGGTTACACAGCAGGTTGATAGAGGGTTCCGAGAATAATGGTTTATTTGCGATAAATCTTTTTACTTGGTCTTTTACTATCTGGTAGTCCCAGAAGGCTGAGGACGGAACGGCAAATGTATCCCTTAGTGATTTAAAGGGAAGGAAATTTTTCCCATTGAAAATATCCCTGAGTTTCAGAATTTGGTGATTTGCCCAAATGGGATTGATTATTTCATTATATGTACTGAAGACAAAGGATAGGGGCAGGTTTCCAAGTGATTTAAATTTATTATTTGGCTCAATATTCAGGTTGGCAAATTCGCGCCATGCATCACATGCCGCCACGAATACTGGGTGTGATCTATGGCTCCAGTTTTTTTATTTTAAAAGTTGCTTAAAAATTAGGTCTTTTGGCGCTTGATTTAAGTTTATAAAGGTTTCTAAATCTACCCATGCAGGGGATTCATCTGTGGACCACCAGGAGTAACTCTGTTTTATTATATTAGCATTGTAGTGCGCAATTATATTTGGCAAGCCCATGCCTCCTGAGTGTTTGTTTTTATATAATACTCCCTTGGCCACCCTAGCTCTCTTATTCCTCCAAATGTATGTGTTTATTAGGCTTTGTATATTATTCAAGTATAGGATGGGGATGGGGACAGGGATAGATCTGAATATATATAAGATTTTTGGTATAGTAAAACATTTGACAGCCAGATTCCTACCCCACCATGTTAGGTCTTTGCCGGAAAAGAACCCCAGGTCAAGTGAAATGTTTTTAGTCAGCAAATCTAAATTTGTTGAAATTAGTGTGTTGAGGTTTCTGGTGATTTTAATGCCTAAATAGGTGATATTCTCCTCTGCCCAGCTCCATGGCATTTGTTTTTTAATCTCTTCAATTTGTTTGGGATTGAGGTTAAACTGAAGGATTTGAGATTTAGCCTCATTAACTTTAAAGTAGGAGATGCCAGAGAATGTCTCAATTACACCTCGTACTCTGGGGATGGAGGTCATAGGATTGGTCAGTGTTAGGATTACGTCGTCTGCAAACAGACCGATTTTATAATTTTTAGAGGACGTTTGAAAACCTGAAATGTTCGAATCCTCTCTGATGCTTTGGGCCAGTGGTTCCATCGCTAATGCGAAGAGCAAGGGGGAGAGGGGACACCCCTGACGGGTACCATTTGATATGCCGAAAGGGGTTGATAGGTGGTTATTTGAGAAAATTCTTGCTGAGGGTTTTGAATAAAGGGCCATAATAGCTGACATGCTTTGTGCGTTAAAGCCAAAATGTTGCAAAGTGGACCTCAAATAGTCCCAATTAAGCCTATCAAAGGCCTTTTCGGCGTCCAGTGAGATGACCACAGAAGGAAAATTTTTTGAGTTTATTAGTTTTATAATATCGATAATCCTTCTGGTGCCATCCACCGACTGCCTATTCCTGACAAATTCAATCTGGTCCTTGTCAACAATTTTTGGCAAAAAACCGTTTATTCTGTTTGCTAGTAATTTGGCGTATATTTTTATGTCTGAGTTGACCAGTGAGATCGGCCTATAATTTGCAACATTGGACATGTCCCCCTTGCCCTTCGGGATCAGTATTATTGTGGCCTCTAGCATCTCTCGGGGAAAGGAACCTGAATTGGCCGCCTCATTGAATATTCTTGAGAGAGAGGGAGCAAGCAGTTCTTTAAATGTCCTATAGTACTCATTTATGAAGCCATCTGGCCCTGGGGTTTTAAACTGTTTTAGTTCTCCCATGACTCCCAGAACCTCCTCTGTCGAGAACGGGGCATTAAGGTCCGCTAGGTTTTCCTCTGATAATTTTGGTAGGGAGAGGGCATTTAGAAATGTGGAGGTATTTAGTTGGTTGGGTTGGGGATGATTAGGGTCTGTCTTAAGGTTATAAAGTTTGGAGTAAAACAAGGTGAACTCATCTACCACATCCTGAGAGTGATGCAGCAGAGTTCCTGTTTGGGATTTAATTTTGTTTATGGTGTTTGCAATTCTCTGCTTTTTCAACTTACACATCATGTGTCTTGTGGGTTTGTTTAATGAGGAGTAGTTTTTAAACTTGGAGGATTTGACCGCTACGTCATAGAATGAAAATATGAGGGTTCTGAGTTCTTGTCTGAGATTAATTATTTCGGAGTGAGTGTTTGATGAGGGGGATATAGAATTTAATTGAGCCATTTCTTTGGATCTAATTAGGGCCTGGAGTTCTTTTATTTTTGCTCTGTTTGACCTCTTTTCCCTTGCCGAAATCTGCATCATTATGCCCCTAATCACTGCCTTATGAGCATTCCATAGAGTAAATGGGTTTATAGATTCTGAGCTATTTTCCTCAAAGTAATTTTTTATTGCTTTATTTATGGTTTCCCTATGGAGTGGATTATTGATGAGGAGTGCGTTACTTTTCCATAAGAATTGTTTCCTTGAGGGAGGACCAAGGATTAGCTCAGCAGTGACCGGGGCATGGTCAGAGATAGTTTTAGCGAGAATGTTAATGTTGCTAAATCTCGTCAAGGAAAAAACATCACAAATAATAAGGTCTATCCTGGAAGCCGTATGATAGATATCTGAATAGTGGGTAAATTCCTTTGATGTGGTATTTAGGCATCTGTATACGTCGTAAAATTCGTTTTGGAATAGCCAATTATTTAGAGTAAGGGATTTGTGTCTATTTTTTGCCGTGGAATCCATGTGCCCGTCCGGGACTACATTGAAGTCTCCTGCTATAATCAGTTCTCCTTTTCTAACCCTTGCCACCTTTTTTATAACCACCAAAAATTTTAACCAGTCATCGTTCTCACAACACTGAGGACCAGTCATTCGAAATGACTTCTCCATGCATTTTATGCATTGGTAAAAGCACTATGATGAAAAGTGTGATATGTTTTCAGGTATCTCCTATACTAATAGAGCCACATGCTCACCGGTTTGCCACATGATGTAGGCCTATGGACTGAACAAGAAACCACCAAAAATTTTAACCAGTCATCGTTCTCACAACACTGAGGACCAGTCATTCGAAATGACTTCTCCATGCATTTTATGCATTGGTAAAAGCACTATGATGAAAAGTGTGATATGTTTTCACGTATCTCCTATACTAATAGAGCCACATGCTCACCGGTGTGCCACATGATGTAGGCCTATGGACTGAACAAGAAACCACCAAAAATGTTAACCAGTCATCGTTCTCACAACACTGAGGACCAGTCATTCGAAATGACTTCTCCATGCATTTTATGCATTGGTAAAAGCACTATGATGAAAAGTGTGATATGTTTTCAGGTATCTCCTATACTAATAGAGCCACATGCTCACCGGTTTGCCACATGATGTAGGCCTATGGACTGAACAAGAAACCACCAAAAATTTTAACCAGTCATCGTTCTCACAACACTGAGGACCAGTCATTCGAAATGACTTCTCCATGCATTTTATGCATTGGTAAAAGCACTATGATGAAAAGAGTGATATGTTTTCAGGTATCTCCTATACTAATAGAGCCACATGCTCACCGGTTTGCCACATGATGTAGGCCTATGGACTGAACAAGAAACCACCAAAAATATTAACCAGTCATCGTTCTCACAACACTGAGGACCAGTCATTCGAAATGACTTCTCCATGCATTTTATGCATTGGTAAAAGCACTATGATGAAAAGTGTGATATGTTTTCAGGTATCTCCTATACTAATAGAGCCACATGCTCACCGGTTTGCCACATGATGTAGGCCTATGGACTGAACAAGAAACCACCAAAAATTTTAACCAGTCATCGTTCTCACAACACTGAGGACCAGTCATTCGAAATGACTTCTCCATGCATTTTATGCATTGGTAAAAGCACTATGATGAAAAGTGTGATATGTTTTCAGGTATCTCCTATACTAATAGAGCCACATGCTCACCGGTTTGCCACATGATGTAGGCCTATGGACTGAACAAGAAACCACCAAAAATTTTAACCAGTCATCGTTCTCACAACACTGAGGACCAGTCATTCGAAATGACTTCTCCATGCATTTTATGCATTGGTAAAAGCACTATGATGAAAAGTGTGATATGTTTTCAGGTATCTCCTATACTAATAGAGCCACATGCTCACCGGTTTGCCACATGATATAGGCCTATGGACTGAACAAGAAACCACCAAAAATTTTATAACCAGTCATCGTTCTCACAACACTGAGGACCAGTCATTCGAAATGACTTCTCCATGCATTTTATGCATTGGTAAAAGCACTATGATGAAAAGTGTGATATGTTTTCAGGTATCTCCTATACTAATAGAGCCACATGCTCACCGGTTTGCCACATGATGTAGGCCTATGGACTGAACAAGAAACCACCAAAAATTTTAACCAGTCATCGTTCTCACAACACTGAGGACCAGTCATTCGAAATGACTTCTCCATGCATTTTATGCATTGGTAAAAGCACTATGATGAAAAGTGTGATATGTTTTCAGGTATCTCCTATACTAATAGAGCCACATGCTCACCGGTTTGCCACATGATGTAGGCCTATGGACTGAACAAGAAACCACCAAAAATTTTAACCAGTCATCGTTCTCACAACACTGAGGACCAGTCATTCGAAATGACTTCTCCATGCATTTTATGCATTGGTAAAAGCACTATGATGAAAAGTGTGATATGTTTTCAGGTATCTCCTATACTAATAGAGCCACATGCTCACCGGTTTGCCACATGATGTAGGCCTATGGACTGAACAAGAAACCACCAAAAATTTTAACCAGTCATCGTTCTCACAACACTGAGGACCAGTCATTCGAAATGACTTCTCCATGCATTTTATGCATTGGTAAAAGCACTATGATGAAAAGTGTGATATGTTTTCAGGTATCTCCTATACTAATAGAGCCACATGCTCACCGGTTTGCCACATGATGTAGGCCTATGGACTGAACAAGAAACCACCAAAAATTTTAACCAGTCATCATTCTCACAACACTGAGGACCAGTCATTCGAAATGACTTCTCCATGCATTTTATGCATTGGTAAAAGCACTATGATGAAAAGTGTGATATGTTTTCAGGTATCTCCTATACTAATAGAGCCACATGCTCACCGGTTTGCCACATGATGTAGGCCTATGGACTGAACAAGAAACCACCAAAAATTTTAACCAGTCATCGTTCTCACAACACTGAGGACCAGTCATTCGAAATGACTTCTCCATGCATTTTATGCATTGGTAAAAGCACTATGATGAAAAGTGTGATATGTTTTCAGGTATCTCCTATACTAATAGAGCCACATGCTCACCGGTTTGCCACATGATGTAGGCCTATGGACTGAACAAGAAACCACCAAAAATTTTAACCAGTCATCGTTCTCACAACACTGAGGACCAGTCATTCGAAATGACTTCTCCATGCATTTTATGCATTGGTAAAAGCACTATGATGAAAAGTGTGATATGTTTTCAGGTATCTCCTATACTAATAGAGCCACATGCTCACCGGTTTGCCACATGATGTAGGCCTATGGACTGAACAAGAAACCACCAAAAATTTTAACCAGTCATCGTTCTCACAACACTGAGGACCAGTCATTCGAAATGACTTCTCCATGCATTTTATGCATTGGTAAAAGCACTATGATGAAAAGTGTGATATGTTTTCAGGTATCTCCTATACTAATAGAGCCACATGCTCACCGGTTTGCCACATGATGTAGGCCTATGGACTGAACAAGAAACCACCAAAAATTTTAACCAGTCATCGTTCTCACAACACTGAGGACCAGTCATTCGAAATGACTTCTCCATGCATTTTATGCATTGGTAAAAGCACTATGATGAAAAGTGTGATATGTTTTCAGGTATCTCCTATACTAATAGAGCCACATGCTCACCGGTTTGCCACATGATGTAGGCCTATGGACTGAACAAGAAACCACCAAAAATTTTAACCAGTCATCGTTCTCACAACACTGAGGACCAGTCATTCGAAATGACTTCTCCATGCATTTTATGCATTGGCAAAAGCACTATGATGAAAAGTGTGATATGTTTTCAGGTATCTCCTATACTAATAGAGCCACATGCTCACCGGTTTGCAACATGATGTAGGCCCATGGACTGAACAAGAAACCACCAAAAATTTTAACCAGTCATCGTTCTCACAACACTGAGGACCAGTCATTCGAAATGACTTCTCCATGCATTTTATGCATTGGTAAAAGCACTATGATGAAAAGTGTGATATGTTTTCAGGTATCTCCTATACTAATAGAGCCACATGCTCACCGGTTTGCCACATGATGTAGGCCTATGGACTGAACAAGAAACCACCAAAAATTTTAACCAGTCATCGTTCTCACAACACTGAGGACCAGTCATTCGAAATGACTTCTCCATGCATTTTATGCATTGGTAAAAGCACTATGATGAAAAGTGTGATATGTTTTCAGGTATCTCCTATACTAATAGAGCCACATGCTCACCGGTTTGCCACATGATGTAGGCCTATGGACTGAACAAGAAACCACCAAAAATTTTAACCAGTCATCGTTCTCACAACACTGAGGACCAGTCATTCGAAATGACTTCTCCATGCATTTTATGCATTGGTAAAAGCACTATGATGAAAAGTGTGATATGTTTTCAGGTATCTCCTATACTAATAGAGCCACATGCTCACCGGTTTGCCACATGATGTAGGCCTATGGACTGAACAAGAAACCACCAAAAATTTTAACCAGTCATCGTTCTCACAACACTGAGGACCAGTCATTCGAAATGACTTCTCCATGCATTTTATGCATTGGTAAAAGCACTATGATGAAAAGTGTGATATGTTTTCAGGTATCTCCTATACTAATAGAGCCACATGCTCACCGGTTTGCCACATGATGTAGGCCTATGGACTGAACAAGAAACCACCAAAAATTTTAACCAGTCATCGTTCTCACAACACTGAGGACCAGTCATTCGAAATGACTTCTCCATGCATTTTATGCATTGGTAAAAGCACTATGATGAAAAGTGTGATATGTTTTCAGGTATCTCCTATACTAATAGAGCCACATGCTCACCGGTTTGCCACATGATGTAGGCCTATGGACTGAACAAGAAACCACCAAAAATTTTAACCAGTCATCGTTGTCACAACACTGAGGACCAGTCATTCGAAATGACTTCTCCATGCATTTTATGCATTGGTAAAAGCACTATGATGAAAAGTGTGATATGTTTTCAGGTATCTCCTATACTAATAGAGCCACATGCTCACCGGTTTGCCACATGATGTAGGCCTATGGACTGAACAAGAAACCACCAAAAATTTTAACCAGTCATCGTTCTCACAACACTGAGGACCAGTCATTCGAAATGACTTCTCCATGCATTTTATGCAATGGTAAAAGCACTATGATGAAAAGTGTGATATGTTTTCAGGTATCTCCTATACTAATAGAGCCACATGCTCACCGGTTTGCCACATGATGTAGGCCTATGGACTGAACAAGAAACCAACAAAAATTTTAACCTGTCATCGTTCTCACAACACGGAGGACCAGTCATTCGAAATGACTTCTCCATGCATTTTATGCATTGGTAAAAGCACTATGATGAAAAGTGTGATATGTTTTCAGGTATCTCCTATACTAATAGAGCCACATGCTCACCGGTTTGCCACATGATGTAGGCCTATGGACTGAACAAGAAACCACCAAAAATTTTAACCAGTCATCGTTCTCACAACACTGAGGACCAGTCATTCGAAATGACTTCTCCATGCATTTTATGCATTGGTAAAAGCACTATGATGAAAAGTGTGATATGTTTTCAGGTATCTCCTATACTAATAGAGCCACATGCTCACCGGTTTGCCACATGATGTAGGCCTATGGACTGAACACGAAACCACCAAAAATTTTAACCAGTCATCGTTCTCACAACACTGAGGACCAGTCATTCGAAATGACTTCTCCATGCATTTTATGCGTTGGTAAAAGCACTATGATGAAAAGTGTGATATGTTTTCAGGTATCTCCTATACTAATAGAGCCACATGCTCACCGGTTTGCCACATGATGTAGGCCTATGGACTGAACAAGAAACCACCAAAAATTTTAACCAGTCATCGTTCTCACAACACTGAGGACCAGTCATTCGAAATGACTTCTCCATGCATTTTATGCATTGGTAAAAGCACTATGATGAAAAGTGTGATATGTTTTCAGGTATCTCCTATACTAATAGAGCCACATGCTCACCGGTTTGCCACATGATGTAGGCCTATGGACTGAACAAGAAACCACCAAAAATTTTAACCAGTCATCGTTCTCACAACACTGAGGACCAGTCATTCGAAATGACTTCTCCATGCATTTTATGCATTGGTAAAAGCACTATGATGAAAAGTGTGATATGTTTTGGTATCTCCTATACTAATAGAGCCACATGCTCACCGGTTTGCCACATGATGTAGGCCTATGGACTGAACAAGAAACCACCAAAAATTTTAACCAGTCATCGTTCTCACAACACTGAGGACCAGTCATTCGAAATGACTTCTCCATGCATTTTATGCATTGGTAAAAGCACTATGATGAAAAGTGTGATATGTTTTCAGGTATCTCCTATACTAATAGAGCCACATGCTCACCGGTTTGCCACATGATGTAGGCCTATGGACTGAACAAGAAACCACCAAAAATTTTAACCAGTCATCGTTCTCACAACACTGAGGACCAGTCATTCGAAATGACTTCTCCATGCATTTTATGCATTGGTAAAAGCAC
>NW_027193653.1:0-18802 GCF_032444005.1 Ranitomeya imitator | reverse complement strand
GGACCCTGTGACCGCCTGACTGCTTGTCCTGCATCCTACAATACTGGACTCAGAACCTAGAGAACATGGCGCTGTGTGAATAGGAAGATGGCCGCGACGTTGCTCTTCATCAGACCCCGGCTGCCAGGACAACTCATAGGGACGTCGATGAGAGCCCCTGCACACAGCCATCACAGACAGAGAAAGTCTTCTTTTAAGGCGCCCGATTACTGAGCTTTATACCTGAGTGCACTTAATTAAGTGCCACAAAAAAAGTGCACCAGGACGTGGTGAATGGTGACTCCCACCGGCAGGAGAAAGACCCTCAATGAACCATCCCCATCCCTCAAGGGTCAGGGACTAGTGGGCTCCCCCAGCCGAAGTTTAGGGAGACCCAATCTTGCTTCCAGCATCCTTCTGGGCTGACACCCCAGCAGAACTAGGAGCCGCATGGGTCAGGTCCCTCCCAAGAGAGGAGAGCCGGGGTATTCATGGCCGAGCGGAGCCCGATAGCCACACACTCCCGCAGACCGGTCAGCAGGGAACCCATAAAGGAACCGCACCCCGAAAAGTCCTAGTGACAAGGACACACGTGAAATGGGAGACACACAGGTCAAGACAAAATGAGTCGTGAAGGTTTACAGCGTAAAAGCGACTGGACCCTCAGAAGGAAATTCCAAAAATTCCCCATCAGCCAGGAGGCCCGGACAAGGGCGTGTGCTCAGAACAAATGAACGTGAAGTGCCCTGAAAATGTGCCAAGCTCCTCACTCCGGGCTTTCACTTACCCAGCCTCATGGATCTGGTTGCTGGGGGGCCGGGGTATCTCACCGGATGAGTGTATAAGCCACCCAGCATACTGCCCAGTGCACCACCCAGAGTGCGTGATGGACCCTTCTACTAAGATGGCCGGTCCTACTACCATCAATTCTAACAATACTACACTTGATCTTGGCCAAAATGCTGAGAAGTAATTCCAGGTACTGAAATGTCAGACACTGTCAGCGCCATGTACATGGTTGCACAGCAGCTATTGGAGCCAGCTCTGGTCGCTGCCAGCTGTATGACACCGCACCTGCCGGCTGCAAACGTCAGGACCCGTCGTAGAACAAACGATTACATCCTACACTGGGAAGAGGTTCTAGAACCGCACAGTCTGCAGCACAGCGAAAGGGAGTAACTGCTGTATCCTGACATCTGCCGCCTGCGGCTCCTCCCGCTGATCCCCGATTATCCCCTGCACTCTATGGGCAGCTTCATGGTCGTCTCTGCGGTGGGATCAGTCTCAATCCGGCGAATGTTTCTGCTGGATCCATTTTTTTCTCATAGACTTGTGTTAACGACAGATTGTGACGCATGGCCTCACATTTCGTCCGTCGATCACCAGATTTGTCGAAAATTGATTATCCGGCGGCCGGAGAAAACGGACATAGTAAAGTTTTTTGTGTCCGATGAAAAAATGGACAGCAACGGATCCGTCGCCGTCCGTTGTTTGATAGAACGGAACGCTATGGCGCCAGATTCCGTTTTTTTAACTGAACATGCACCGATTTGTTTAGGATCCAATTAGCCGGATCAACTGGTCAGATCTGGAGAAATAACGGATCTGTCGCATCAGATTTTCACAATCTGCGATGGATCCATTTTTTTTCAACATTCGACGGATTATGCCTGATGCAAAAAACTGATGTGTGAAAGGGGCCTTAGGCTACTTTCACACATCAGGATGTTTGCATCGGGCACAATCCGGCGAATGTTGGAAAAATCGGATCCGGCGCAGATTGTGAAAAACTGATGTGACGGCTCCGGATAGCATATCTAGATTATTGGATAAAAAAAATTTGGAGCATGCTCAGTTTAAAAAAACGGAATCCGTCATTTTCCGGATCCGTCACCTTCCGGCTCCCATAGCCTTCCATTCTAGCAAACAGCCGGAAGCGCCGGCGCTTCTGGATTTTCCGCCGGAGACAAAAAACGTTGCTATGGAAGTTTTTTCCAGAAATAGGAAACAACCGATTTGCCAGATCCAGCGAAAAATAGATGAAACACAATGTCATCCGGCGCAATCCGGCACTAAGGCTACTTTCACACTTCCGTTTTTTTAAATCCGCCACAATGCGTCGGCGCGACGTATTGACGGATGTGTCAAAAATAGTGAAAACGGATGCAACACATCCAGTATTTCGACGGATCCGCTAGACGGTTCCGTCAAAAAACTGGATCCGTTGCATCCGTTTTGTCCGTTTTTACCATCCGTTTTTTTTACGGATCCGTTTTTCCATGCCTAAAAAAAAATGGGACTCTCCCAAATGTGATTGGCTACTGGAAAATAGCGAAACAATATATTGACTGGCCGGCTGTCTTCAGGCTGGCAGGAGTCTTGCTGGCACATTTGGGGGTGACGCCCCAGGCCAGGTTTATATGGATTTGGGGCCTCTCTGGCCAATTGGCTACAAATTCCTGATTCTGAGCATGCTCAGTGTAAAAAAACGGATTCCAGCGCTGGATTACGTCATACGACGTGTCACGACGGATCCTGCGTTCATATGGTTCCATTCTAGTCAACGATGTATGCCGCAGGATCCGTCACAACACATTTTCCCGACGCAGACAAAAAAAGTTACATTGAACGTTTTTTCCAGACGACGGTCTGCCAAAACACGACGGATCCGTCACACGACGGATGCGACGTGTGGTCATCCGTCGCGATCCGTCTCTAATACAAGTCTATGGGAAAAAAACGGATCATGCGGGCACATTTGAAGGATCCGTTTTTTTTCCCAAAACGACGCATTGCAACGGATCTGTAAAGACGGAAGTGTGAAAGACGCCTAATACAAGTCTATGGGAAAAAAAAGTGAACCAGCAGCAACATTTGCCTGTTCCGCTTTTTTGAAATTTAGCCGGATTGAGCCTGACAGCGAAAACCTGATGTGTGAAAGGGGCCTTACTGATGGCGGCACTATAGACAGTGGCAATGATGTCACCACGCCCACCAGCCGTTCACTACCCATAATGCATTTCACCTGCACCAATAAACCATCAATAACATTTTCATCAATAATTTCAGACCTCGTCCTCCATGGGGCGACCTGTACCCATCCAAAAATTCCTCTCACATAAGTAGTGAGGAGCCAGGTGTCCCCTGCCTCTTTATTTCCTTACTCATTAGTTTAAGGCGTATCCTCCCTGTGTGACCCCGGAGCTGTCTCCCTGTGCGGCCCCCCGGGCTGTATTAGGGAGAGCTGACTGGCGCCTCCTCCGCCTCTGGTGTCACACGGTGGAATTACATAATAGTCAGCGCTCGGTGATGAGGATGAGGAGGATCTCCCTACATTGCAGGATCTCCAGGAGCCGTGATCTGCCCGATCCCTGATCTTGTACAATGATAGAACAAGTGAATTGTCGGCTTCCACCGAGCGCGGCGACTCGTCTGTACGGTGAAGTGATCGCGGAGACAAAGAACGCAGCGAAACCCGAGTCTGCGGCCGCTACAAGTGCAGATAAAACTACAAGGGTTTATTATTCATTTAGTGGTTTATAAATTCAGATCTTTGTGACGTTATCGTCTCAGAAAATGAAAACACAAAATGAAGATTTTGTTTTTTGGGTTTTGTTTTCATTTCCCATCCTTGGAGCTCGGTGACGGCTGCTTTTCTGTGTCGAACTGATGCTTTATTGATGATGTTCTTTTCTGAAACATGCGGCCACCGAAAACAGCAATTCTGGCATTTTGGCCCCGATTCATCTCTGAGACTTTTAATTCACTTTTCTTTTTTTGTTTTGTAATATCGCTCACTATTATTGCACCAAATTCATCAAAATGGCGCTGGCGGTTCATGAATTTGGTACAAAGTCAAACATTACCTTTTTCTTATCGCTTGTTTCCTTTTTGAAAGACGAGCATAAGACCACCCAGGGGGCGGCGGAGGGGGCACAACATTTTACAGAGTTTTGAAAAGACACAATTGATGAATCAGACAAAAAACAGCTGAAATCGCTAAACTCTGCTCACAAAGCAGAAAAAACAACAACAGGCGACAAATATAAAACGGAATTCAAAACAGCCACAAATAGAATAATGAATTGGGTGCAAACAGAAAGTTACCAAGACTAGAAAAAAAACAGGCGCAAAGGCAGCGATGAATCAGGGCCTTAGTCCATATACTGTGGTGAATCAGGGCCTTAGTCTATATACTGCGATGAATCAGGGCCTTAGTCTATATACTGCGATGAATCAGGGCCTTAGTGTATATACTGCGATGAATGAGGGCCTTAGTGTATATACTGCGATGAATCAGGGCCTTAGTGTATATACTGCGATGAATCAGGGCCTTAGTCTATATACTGCGATGAATCAGGGCCTTAGTCTATATACTGCGATGAATCAGGGCCTTAGTCTATATACTGCGATGAATCAGGGCCTTAGTGTATATACTGCGATGAATCAGGGCCTTAGTCTATATACTGCGGTGAATCAGGGCCTTAGTGTATATACTGCGATGAATCAGGGCCTTAGTCTATATACTGCGATGAATCAGGGCCTTAGTCTATATACTGCGATGAATCAGGGCCTTAGTCTATATACTGCGATGAATCAGGGCCTTAAGGTACTGTCACACTAGACGATATCGCTAGTGATCCGTGACGTTGCAGCGTCCTCGCTAGCGATATCGTCCAGTGTGACAGGCAGCAGCGATCAGGCCCCTGCTGGGAGATCGCTGGTCGGGGAAGAAAGTCCAGAACTTTATTTCGTCGCTGGACTCCCCGTAGACATCGCTGAATCGGCGTGTGTGACACCGATTCAGCGATGTCTTCACTGGTAACCAGGGTAAACATCGGGTAACTAAGCGCAGGGCCGCGCTTAGTAACCCGATGTTTACCCTGGTTACCAGCGTAAAAAAACAAACAGTACATACTTACATTCAGCTGTCTGTCCCTTGCCGTCTGGTTCCTGCACTGACTGCTGGCCGTAAAGTGAAAGCAGAGCACAGCCACAGCGGTGAGTCACCGCTGTGTGACTTACCGCTGTGCTGTGCTTTCACTTTCACTTTACGGCCAGCAGTCAGTGCAGGAACCAGACGGCAAGGGACAGACAGCTGAATGTAAGTATGTACTGTTTGTTTTTTTACGCTGGTAACCAGGGTAAACATCGGGTTACTAAGCGCGGCCCTGCGCTTAGTTACCCGATGTTTACCCTGGTTACCGGGGACCTCGGGATCGTTGGTCGCTGGAGAGCTGTCTGTGTGACAGCTCTCCAGCGACCAAACAGCGACGCTGCAGCGATCCGGATCGTTGTCGGTATCG
Source organism: Ranitomeya imitator (assembly GCF_032444005.1). Taxonomy (NCBI): domain Eukaryota; kingdom Metazoa; phylum Chordata; class Amphibia; order Anura; family Dendrobatidae; genus Ranitomeya; species Ranitomeya imitator. Next base: position 13,517 of record NW_027193653.1, on the reverse strand, counting down.
CTGCAGCGTCGCTAAGTGTGACGGTACCTTTAGTCTATATACTGCGATGAATCAGGGCCTTAGTCTATATACTGCGATGAATCAGGGCCTTAGTCTATATACTGCTGACCCAGAGCATGGGGTGAATGGAGGAGGACACTGAAGACACGTACCTGTAACAGTGTGGAAACCTCAGGAACCTGCAGAAAAAGCAGCAGTTTGAGACGTTTCACACAGAGATCCGCTAATATTTGGGCGCTGCTGGCACAATGGTGACAAAAGACACATTACTGTGTGCACCATACATCACCCCCATAACAAAACACCCAGATTAACCTGTTATTCACCAGTACAGGAGCCCAGCGAGCGCCGGGCATCAAAAAATTATATGAAACTCATAATTGTTCCTCTCCACGGAAATCTTTAGTAAAAGGCGAAAGATTTATTCGATCTGAAGAGAAACCAGAGTATAGAGAGGAGAGCGGCCGGCGTCACCCGGGGCCTGCGCTGCGCTCATCCCCCCCCGCGGAGAGGACGGCCCCGGGATGGACTGTGGGGTCACGTTCTCCGGCCCCCGGACACAATGTATCTGATCTGTTACTGAACTTTACTACAAAAACTAACGAAAATAAAGAAAGAAATGTTACAATTCTGAGGACGGGTCAGGTGCATCCTGGGGGATATGCAGATCTCAGAAGGAGGTGGTCACAAGGTTTCCATAGAGACACAGCTCATTCCTCCAGTATAGAGCTCATTCCTCCAGTATAGGGCTCATTCCTCAGATGTTTCAGATGTTGTCAGTATTTAGCACAGTAAAGACCCAGCATGAAGGGATGGGAGGAGCGGATCACACAGATAATTGTTCGGATAGATTCTTCGGAATCCTCTTGCACTATTCGGTGATAATGAAATCCATAATGCAGCCCCAGCACAGGGAACAGAGGACGGAGCGACAGGAGCAAAGACCCCGCACAAAGGCGTTTGCTATACAAGTGGGCACCTTCAGCAGTATTGGCATCTTGTAGACGTGTATGAATGACCTGGGTGGCAGACCCTACAACACGTCCCACAATCTCTATGCAATGGCCGTATCTGCGGAGTGATCCGTGCGGGGTCCAAATCGTTGCCACCACACGATGGGACTAATACTCCCAGCTTGATAATGTATGATGGCGGCACTACACTGCACTGGGGTATATGGGGTATCTAGATAGAGGTAGCACCTCTGGTGGAGTGCTTGCCGTGTCCTCTTTGGACAGCTCTTCCATCTTTGGTCCTCATCTGATGCTCAACTCTCACCTGTACCTCCAAGTAGCTGCTAGCATGCAGCAGCGGGTACACCCCGGAACACCGCCTCGGCAGGCGGTCCAAACCAGGTGAGGGTAGCTGTTGGGTTTCTTTGAGACCTACAGTGATTTTCAAGGGTTTGCCTACCCTTGCATGTAAAGACTGGATATGGCAGACTGTGCGGAAGAAACCAAGGTTCAACGGACAGACAAGCGATTTCCAGCACAGTGTTGTGGAGCGCTGAGAGGGCGCAGCGAGGCACATATAGGACACTGCTGGCCATCCACTGCACCCTGACCTATCTCCAGTTGTCCCGCTTAGCTCTTGCCACTGGGGCTCGATAGGTACGGGCTAGAGAGTGAGGTTGACGACTGCGCAACTCTTCCTCACTTTAATCCAAGTCAAGCGCAAGTCATGACTTCAACCACTGCGTAACAAAAAGTCCTGTGGCGATGGGAGAGTGGCAAAGCAGCAGGTGTGGAGTCACTGGAAGCTGTAGTCACGAACCTGCACACAGGCGGCCCAGGCCATATGGTCGCTCTCTACTGGACCGAAGCAGCAGTGGAGTTTGGCAGCCTTCTGGGTGTCTGAGCATTCCTGTTCACGATCACTCTTCTCACCTCAATCAAGGACGGGGCTAGAAAAGGTGCCTCAAACATAGTCTGCTTCATTTCACCTGGCCAGCCTACCGCAGCTGGCGGGTTTCCCATACAGCGGTCGACACACAATAAAGAAAAAGAAAATGATGGTACTCAACCTTGGCACATGGAATGTGAGAACTCTGCTGGATAATACCAAGGCAGACAGACCAGAGAGAAGAACGGCATTGGTTGCTCGGGAGCTAGCTCGTTACAAGGTTGATATAGCAGCTCTCAGCGAAACACGCCTGGCAGACAAGGGTCAATTGACAGAGCATAATGGTGGATATACATTCTTCTGGAGTGGTCGAGGCAGCACTGAAAAACGAGAATCAGGCGTGGGATTTGCTATCAAAACTCATCTTGCTCGTAAACTTACCTGGCTTCCGGAGGGCATCAACGACCGTCTGATGACATTTCAGCTCCCACTTACAAACAAGAAACACGCGACTCTGATCAGTGCCTATGCTTCCACGATGACTAATCCGGATGACATCAAAGATAAGTTCTACGATGAACTTGACACACTTACTTCAGCAATCCCACAGGCAGACAAGCTCATTATACTTGGAGACTTTAATGCCAGAGTGGGAACAGACCATCAAAACTGGGAAGGGGTCATTGGGAGACACGGCACTGGCAAGTGTAACAGTAATGGCCTGCTGCTCCTCAAGATGTGTGCCACACATGACCTTGTCATCACCAACACTTTATTCCGCTTACCCACCCGCAAGAAGACATCATGGATGCACCCACGCTCGAGCCATTGGCATCTCATTGATTACATCATTGCCAGGAAAAGGGATGAGATGGACTTTAGAGTGACGAAGGCCATGTGTGGTGCAGACTGCTGGACTGACCATCGTCTCGTTGTGTCTAAGTGCAGGCTCCGCATCCTGCCTGCGAGGAGACCCCAAGGGCAGAAAACGACAAAGAGGCTGAATATCTATAAGCTGCAAAATAAAAGAATTGCAAGGGAACTTGCCAATGACCTTGATGGCAGACTGTTAAATATACTACAGGCAGAGGAGATTGGCGTTGAGGAACAGTGGACAATTCTGAGAGATGCTGTTTATAATACTGCTCTGGAGCATCTTGGATCAGCAACCAGAAATAATCAAGACTGGTTCGATGAAAACGACGAGGAAATAAAGACACTCCTAGAAGAGAAACATCAGCGGTATAAGGTGTACCAAAATGACCCCACGTCGTTAGCTAAGAAAGGTGCCTTTACCAACATAAAAAGAAAGGTACAAATCAAGCTACGCGAGATGCAGGATATCAGGTTTAGCAAGAAGGCCGACGAAATTCAGGGCTATGCAGATACCCATGACCAGAAACGCTTCTACGATGCGCTCAAAGCTGTATATGGACCCCAGTCATCAAGCTCTTCATCTCTGCTTAATGCAGACGGAACTAAGCTGCTGACAGAAAAGAAACAAATTCTGGAACGGTGGGCTGAGCACTTTAATAATATTCTTAATCGCCCTGCCAATATCAATGATGAGGCTATTGCTCGCCTGCCCCAGGTAGAAATCAACAAGGAGCTTGATGTTCTTCCAAGTGAAGATGAAGTCAGGAAAGCAGTAAAACAACTTTCTTGTGGAAAAGCACCCGGAAATGATGCTATACCTGCTGAGGTATATAAAGCTGGCGGCCCTGTTCTGATGCAAACTGTGATGAAACTATTCCAGTATATGTGGACAAAGGAACAGGTTCCACAACAGATGAAAGATGCCAGCATAATCCACATATACAAGAGGAAAGGAAATCACCAATCTTGTGACAACCAGCGAGGCATCTCCCTTCTGTCCACTGCAGGCAAGATATTGGCTCGCGTCTTGCTCAACCGCCTTTTACATCACCTTGAGCAAGGACTGTTACCCGAAAGCCAGTGTGGTTTCCGTGCTAAACGTGGAACAGTAGATATGGTCTTTTCAGCACATCAACTTCAGGAAAAGTGCCAGGAGCAACACCGTGACCTTTATGTAACTTTTGTTGATTTGACCAAGGCTTTTGACACAGTCAGTAGGGACGGCCTGTGGAAGATCATGGAAAAAATTGGCTGCCCGAGCAAGTTCATCTCAGTCATCCGGCAGTTCCATGATGGCATGATGGTGAAGGTTCTGAATGATGGAGACGTATCTGAGGCTTTGCCAGTAACAAACGGCGTAAAACAAGGCTGTGTGCTTGCTCCAACCCTGTTCAGTATGCTGTTCTCTGCAATGTTAAGTGATGCCTTTAACAACTGTGAAGATGGAATCCAGGTGAGGTACAGGACTGATGGCAAGCTATTCAACCCAAAACGCCTGAAGGCGGTTACGAAAGTGCATGAGACTGTTATCCGTGAATTACTATTTGCTGATGACTGTGCACTTAACGCTAGCACAGAATAGCAGATGCAGCATGAAATGGACAGTTTTTCGCAAGCCTGCGACAGTTTTGGTCTCGAGATCAACATTAGAAAAACCGAAGTTATGTATCAACCGGCTCCAGGAAAACTGTACAAGGAGCCACGTATCACGGTGAAGGAGCAAAACCTCAAAGCAGTCGATAACTTCACCTACTTAGGCAGCACACTTTCCCGTGAAGTAACCATAGACGCTGAGGTTAACAACAGAATCGCCAAAGCCAGTGCCGCCTTCGGGAGACTGCATAAGAACGTCTGGGAACGAAAGGGACTCAGCCTTACCACCAAGCTGAAGGTCTACTGCGCGGAGGTCCTCACCACACTTCTCTATGCTAGTGAGACCTGGACAGTGTACAGCCGGCATGCTAAACAGCTTAATCATTTCCACATGAGTTGCCTCCACAGACTCCTCCACATCAGGTGGCAAGACAATGTCCCAGACACGGCAATTCTGGAACAAACTGGGCTCTGCAGCGTTTACACTCTACTGCTGAAAGTCCAAGCCAGGTGGGCTGGACATGTGGTCCGAATGCCGGACAGCCGACTACCGAAACAACTGCTGTACGGAGAACTGTGCCAAGGAAAGCGAGCAGTTGGGGGGCAGAAGAAGCGCTATAAAGACTGCCTTAAGGTGTCTCTCAAAAACCTGGAAGTCAACACCAATGAATGGGAAGAGCTTGCCCTGGATCGTCCAGGTTGGCATGGCAGGATCACCTCAGGAGCACGTGCAGCTGAAGATGGGAAAATCTGTGACGCAAAAAGAAAGCGTGCTGTACGCAAGACACAAACAGAATCTGGTGTACTGACCACATCTGCTTTCGTATGTCAAGTATGTGAGCGAACCTTCAGGGCCCGGATTGGACTCATCAGCCACCTCCGGACCCATAACTATTAATTCTCTTCTAACCCTGAAGTCATGGTCATCTTCGAAAACGAAGGACAAACATCATCATCACCAAAACTAGAAAAAAAAACAGGCGCAAAGGCAGCGATGAATCAGGGCCTTAGTCTATATACCGCGATGAATCAGGGCCTTAGTCTATATACTGCGATGAATCAGGGCCTTAGTCTATATACTGCTGACGCAGAGCATGTGGTGGAATGGAGGAGGACACTGAAGACGCGTCCCTGTAACAGTGCGGAAACCTCAGGAACCTGCAGAAAAAGCAGCAGCTTGAGACGTTTCACACAGCGATCCCCTAATATCTGGGCACTGCTGGCACAATGGAGACAAAAGACACATTACTGTGTGCACCATACATCACCCCCATAACAAAACACCCAGATTAACCTGTTATTCACCAGAGCAGGAGCCCAGCAAGCGCCGGGCATCAAAAAATTATATGAAACTCATAATTGTTCCTCTCCACGGAAATCTTTAGTAAAAGGCGAAAGATTTATTCGATCTGAAGAGAAACCAGAGTACAGAGAGGAGAGCGGCCGGCGTCACCCGGGGCCTGCGCTGCGCTCATCCCCCCCGCGGAGAGGACGGCCACGGGATGGACTGTGGGGTCACGTTCTCCGGCCCCCGGACACAATGTATCTGATCTGTTACTGAACTTTACTACAAAAACTAACGAAAATAAAGAAAGAAATGTTACAATTCTGAGGACGGGTCAGGTGCATCCTGGGGGATATGCAAATCTCAGAAGGAGGCGGTCACAAGGTTTCCATAGAGACACAGCTCATTCCTCCAGTATAGGGCTCATTCACGGATGTTTCAGATGTTGTCAGTATTTAGCACAGTAAAGACCCAGCATGAAGGGATGGGAGGAGCGGATCACACAGATAATTATAATTGTTCGGATAGATTCTTCGGAATCCTCTTGCACTATTCGGTGATAATGAAATCCATAATGCAGCCCCAGCACAGGGAACAGAGGACGGAGCGACAGGAGCAAAGACCCCGCACAAAGGCGTTTTCTATACAAGTGGGCACCTCCAGCAGTATTGGCATCTTGTAGACGTGTATGAATGACCTGGGTGGCAGACCCTACAACATGTGCCCAACAATCTCTATGCAATGGCCGTATCTGCGGAGTGATCCATGCCGGGTCCAAATCGTTGCCACCACACGATGGGACTAATACTCCCAGCTTGATAATGTATGATGGCGGCACTACACTGCATAACCTCCAGGAGCTGTGACCTGCTCGACCTTTGTGTACAATGATAGAGATCTGATCGCAGACGCCGTCCGGACAGAACAGAGCGATCACCACATCGGAACAACATGAGGTCAAGTCATTTTCTGCGCCGATCGAAGCTCAGTCGATAACTTTGTCCAGATGTGCGGGACCTTCAGACAAGCTGCAGAAGCCAAAATCAGCTGCAGGAAGAAGGAAGTCATGCTCTTCGGAGACTGGCAACCAGGGCTCTGGAGTCAGGAAGCCAAACCACCAACTCCACTGGTCACTACTGAGCATGTGCAGAAAGTGCAGCACAGATTCATCTCCACTAAAAGCCGAGATCCTCGGATCAGGAACAGACATTTATAGGACACAACAGAACTTATTATGGAAACATTTACAGCACATCCTGCACTGAACTACTGCACCCAATGTGTTATATATATTAGGAGTTGCTCCATTTTATACCGACTCCACGAAAATGGACTCCAACTCCCCCGCCCTGCTGGCAACTGGCCTCCTCTGCCTCCTTCCCCTTTAACATCTAGCCAGATTTCATTAAGGTTCTTAGAGTGTGGTTTGCGAAAGAAAGAGCGGCCCTCAAGTCACGGGAAGAATGCTTGGCCAAAGTAAAGGTTTGGACTGTGAAGCCTCAGACGTCTCACTTGTGAGGACAAAGTGCTGGTCCTGTGTGTCGAGCTACAAAGCTCAGGACCGGCTCCATCATGTCACCATGTGTAGGGTCATTACCAAGTCAGTTTTCACTTCATCTGGGGTTCCAAAATAGACAGAGTACAGTGAACCGCCATGTACTAGAAGCCTCATAAGGGTGGGAAGGGCATCCCGGACATACCCATCCTCCTGCGGACTTCCTTCATTCATGACTGTGGCCACTGAACTCCGTGAGTTAAGAAAGCTTCTGCAGGCAGATCAATGTCTCACTTCTTCCTGCTTCGGAGGAAACTTGGCTGGGACAAGTGGGACCGCTCCTACCCCTGCAATAGAAAACTGGTTCTACGAATACGTCCGCTTTGTGGGGGAACACCAGCTGGAAGGTCTCAAGCTGGTTTCTTGGAAGCCAAAGACCACCCACACACTCATCAGCTCCCATGACTAACAAAACAGAATATCCCAGGACTCCATGTTGACTAACACGTTCTTGGAACGGCTGACCAACGGGAACAAGGACATGTCATGGATGGCGATACATGGTGGATTGCCGGTCTGGTCATTTATGTTCACCAGAAATCTGTGCAAGACCCGGTACTGCCCAAGGTCTTTTGGGATTACCATTTTACACAGCTCCTGTTGGGTGCTCTGGAAGATGACCTGGGATATGCTGTCCCCAGAGCAAGCCTATTGTACCACTCGGTGCTTTACGAACTCGTCCCTGGGGTTCTTATTGTCAGAGCTATCTAGGAGGCATAGTGACTTATGAACTGTTTTAAAGGATGCGATCTGGGTTGCCAGGAACAGGCACATCTTATGGAGGGAGAGTATGTCCAGACGAAACTGCCATAGGCTAATTCACAGCCTGCTCAGACACTATACTATCTTCAGAGGAAGATTTCGGATATTTAGAAAAATATCCAGGCTATTGAGACCCAACTGACTACGACTCTTTCATCTACCGAATGAACTACTCTCAAAACCAAGATGGGTAAGGTTATTACAGAACATCAAAACTTTAGTAACGAAAAAGACTAAAATTTCAGTGCGACAACGAGGATTATTCCAACAACAGAGTAAATAAAACCTGCATTTAAAGGGGACACCATTGTGGTAATGGACCACGAACAATACTGTAAGGTAATCAAACGACAACTGTTGGATCCCGACACATATAGAAGAATTCCAAGGGACCCTATATCTATGATCAGTAGAAAGATCCAGGACCTCATCAATCTATACTTTGACAATCAGACCATTGATCTAAAAACGGCTACCTTCCTTCAGAATCCTCACCCTATCACACCTGTTTTTTTATATGGTACCAAAAATTCATAAACCTCTCTATAATCCCCCAGGGGGGCCAATTGTGGCCTCCACAGACTATTCTTTCACCCCTCTCCATCTTCCTAGAGAAGATCCTAACACCACTGATACCAGATCCTTTTTACTTGATACAGGACACTTTCTTGAATTGATTAAACAACTCCAAACTGTACTCGCCCATAGCCTATTGGTGACACTCAATGTAAACAGTCTTTATACCTCTCTAATACACGAGAAAGGTCTTCAAGCCACCAGATTCCTCCTGGAAAATTCTAATATGCCTACAAATTCTATTTACCTTTGCCTTGACCTTCTCAAATTAGTTCTCTATGAGAATGTTTTTATTTATGAAGATATCTACTACGGTATGTCCAAACGCGTGGGACCGCAATGGGCTCAAATGTAGCTCCAGCCTACACCAATGCATTTATGAAGTTTTTTTAGATCAACCACATCTATACCAATGACTTTTTTTTACAACATGCCATCAATTACTATCGTTAGATAGATGACATTTTCCTTATCTGGACAGGTACACCAGACTCATTGGAATCTTTTTATACCTCAACTGCGTTTACTCTGAAGTTCAATTCACTATTCATCATGATACTACAATAATTGCCTTTCTGGACACTATGGTACAAAAAGATGCCAATGGATACCTCACGACTAATTTGTTCTCCAAACCTACCGACTGCAATAGTCTATTGCACTATTCCAGCTGCCACGCTCCCAATTTAAGATTGTCTCCCGGATAGTCACTGATCCTGAAAAACGTCTTATGCAACTTGAAACCATGGCACAGAAATTGAAAGACAGGCATTATCCCCCTAGACTTCTGAATAAAGAAATAACATGGTCATTGACCCCACAATCTCCTCTTCCGTTATCACGTCCTAAGGAAAGAATACCCTTTGTCCATACTCATCATCCCTTTATGCCAAAGGTCAATTCAGTGATTAAAAAACATTGGCCTCTTCTAGCCAAGGCGCACCCCAAGGTTCCATCATTTCAGCCAGCAGCCCTCATGAGCACAAGGAGACCCACCAATATCAGAGATCAATTAGTGCGGGCTGACATTGGTAGTACACGTCCGGAGTCTACACCAAGGCTACTCAGCACCCGACGCCATGGTGCCTTCCCCTGTCTTAACTGCGCCGCATGCTCCAACGTCATCAAGTCAGATAGTGTAACTCAGGGGTCCCCAACTCCAGGCCTCGAGGGCCGCCAACAGTGCAGGTTTTCAGGATTTCCTTAGTATTGCACAGGGGTTGGAATCATCACCTGTGCAGATGATCACATTACCACCGATGCAATACTAAAGAAATCCTGAAAACCTGAACTGTTGGCGGCCCTTGAGGCCTGGAGTTGGGGACCCCTGGTGTAACTCATCCAAGAACAGGGAAATCACACCCAATACATGGCTACTATCCCCCCTAATGACAGCCAATACATCTTTTCACTGACCTGAGATACAAGAGACTAGCCTCCCCATACAGGTGACAATCCAGCAGCTGTCGCTGTCCACTATAGCTGACAACTTGCTGCATCAGCCACGATCAGTGTTTGCACCGTGCAAATCTGTTTAACCCCTTAGATCTGCAGCAAAATCTGCAACGTGTGCACATAGCCTTAGAGCCTGACGGCTGTAGTAACCTGTTCAGAAGTTACCGACATTTAGGTGGTAAAAATGCATTGTCATTCCTGTCATGTCACTTAATTCCTGAAAATCACCTGAAGGGTTAATAAACTACTTGCGAGTAGTTTTCAATATGTCAGGGGGTGCTGGTTTTAAAATGTATAACTTTTGGGGGATTCCCAATATATGACACCCCTAAAGTCGCTTCAAACCTATATACGTCCCTAAAAAAATAAATTTTGCAAGTTTCCTTGAAAAAAATGAAAAATTGCTGGTATATTTTTAAACCTCCTAAAATGGTAACAAAATAAAAGAACATTTTACAAATGGTGCTGATGTAAAGCCGACATGTGGGAAATGTTATTTATTAATGGTTTGCTGGGGTATGACCATCTGGATTAAAGGGATAATCATTCAAAGTTTGAGAATTACAAAAATTTTTTACATTTTTCTCAGATTTCTGTTATTTTTTTTTTAAATAAACACAAAACGTATCGACCTAAATTTACCATTATAATAAAGTATAATGTGTCACGAAAAAACAATCTCAAAATCACTGGGATTTGTGGAAGCTCCAGAGTTATTACCACATAAAGTGACACTGGTCAGATTTTAAAAATGTGGCCCCGTCACTAATGGGCTATACTTGTGATTCTAATCTTGTCGTATATGTCATCAGACCTTGTGGTCTCCTTTACGTGGGGGAGACCACTCAGCACGTAAAAGACCGTATAGCCAGCCACAAACCCACAATACGTTGTGGTAAAACGTGGCTTCCACTTCCGGCCACTTCACCACTGTTAAATACTCTGTGGCACAATTGAAATTTCACATAATTGATCAGGTCCCGCCCCAGGAGAGGAGGCACTCACACCAAGCTTTTGGATATATGCATTAGATGCTCTCTCAGCAAAAGGGCTCAATAGAGAAATCCACTGGCTTGTGTCATTAACCAAGTCTTTCTATCAGACCTGTTGAATTTCTATAGATACTGGTGAGTGTGAGCGATGACTCTGATCTGGCTGTGGTCAGATCCACAGTAATGTGATATTATCCCTATATCTTCCTATCGGCTCTTGTCCCATTCCTCATACAGCGCACAGCGGATCATCCTCTCATTCTCAGCCATGATCCACAGATCGGATGTTCTCACTACTTGTTTATCACCTAGTTTCTCCAAAAACCGCTGAGCATGCGCGGTCGCTTTCCCCTGGCTGAACAAAGACACTTCTGGGCAGGATGATGCACTGCCGGTCCAGCGGTTACCGCCGTCATTTAGGATCATCGCACTGCACACAACAAGCCGCCACTAGCAGGGAGCGCGGCTTATACACACGGCATGACAGGTCACCTCTCTCCTTCTTTACATCAGCAGGGATTGCTATGCACCGCTTGGGCCCTTTCACACATCAGTTTTTTGCCATCAGTCAGAATCCGGCGAGTTTTGAAAAAAAAAAACAGATCCGGTAAAAGTTGCCGCCGAATCTGTTTTTTTCTCATAGACTTGTATTAGCGACGAATTGCAACGGATGGTCTCACGTTTCATCTGTTTTTTGCCGGATCCGTAGAAAATTGGTTTTCCAGCGGCCAGAGAAAACGGACATAGTAACGTTTTTTGTGTCCGTTGAAAAAAAACAATGGAACCCGGCAACGGATTCGTTTTTTTTTTTAACTGAGCATGCTTCAATTTTGTTAGGATCCAATTAGCTGGAACAACTAGTCGTATCGGTTGAAAAAAACGGATCCGTCATATCAGTTTTTCACAATCTGCGATGGATCTGTTTTTTTCAACATTCGACGGATTGTGCCTGACGGAAAAAAACTGATGTGTGAAAGGGGCCTTATATGGAGGAAGCTCCAACAGGGGTCCTCTACCATCACCTTAATCTACGTTCCCTGACAGAAGTTATGAGATGGGGTTTAGGTTAAGAAAATAAATTGGCATCAATGCAGAAATATTGATCAGTTAATGGACACAGAATGGTCAGATTTTGGCAAGAGAAAAGTTTTGTCGCCTGGTCATATAATGCACCCAATCCTAGTTTACATCCTCACTATGCTCAGTGATTGATCGGTTAATTAGTGTGTGTATAAAAAGAAATCCAGCACCCCAGACCTTCACTTGAACTGCAACTTCAGCTCTGACAACATGCCAAAAATCCACCCTGCGACCAAAGCCTGGATTATCAAGAGGCTGAAGACCAGATCCACTGCAGAGGTGGCTGGCACCTTTAATGTGTCTCAGCGTCAAGTACACAGAATTAAAAAAAGATTTAAAGAGAATGGAAATGTGTTTGACAAGCCCAGGTTTGGCCGACCCCTCAAGACAACTGCTCAGGAGGAACGTTTGTTGGTTAGAAAATCCAAAGCAAGCCCCTCTTCCACTGCAGCAGAGCTCCAACAGGCCTGGTCACCTCAAGTCCCTGTATCAACTAGAACAGTTTGTAGGATTCTGTCTCGTAATGGCCCCCATGGTTGAATCAGTGCCCAGAAGCCAGCACTAAACAAAAGGCAAATAAAAAACCGTGTGGCATTTGCAAAGTCCCACAGCCTGCTAAACAGATGGACGCTGGAAAAGTGGCAGAAGGTGGATTTCTCTGATGAATCTTCAGTAGAATTACACCACAGCTGCCGGAAATATTGCAGGAGACCTACTGGAGCCCGTATGGATCCAAAATACACCCAGAAAACAGTTACATTTGGTGGTGGAAAGATCATGGTCTGGGGTTACATTCAGTATGGGGGGGTGCGAAACATTGGCAAGGTGGAAGGCAAAATCAATAGCCTAAAATATCAATAATATTAGCTACCTCTTATATTCCAAATCATAAAAGGGTCAATTTCTGCAGCAGGACGGTGCTCCATCTCATACACCATCTCTACAACAAAGTTCCTCCAGGCAAAAAAGACCAAGGTGCTCAAGGACTGGCCAGCCCAGTCACCAGACCTGAACATCATTGAGCGTGTTTGGGGTAGGATGAAAGAGGAAGCTTGGAAGACAAAACCAAAGAATCTAGATTAATTCTGGGACACAGGTAAGACGGCATTCTGTGCTATTCCTGATGACTGCATTAATATATTGTATGAATCATTGTTGAACAGCATGGATGCCGTCCTTCAAGCTCATGTAAGTCTCACAAAATATTAAGTATGAAATCTAATAGCACCAGAACTTCATTCACCAATGTTATGCAACATATATTTGTATTTTAAGTTAATTATTTGTTTAAATATCACATTACTTTCTGTGGGCGGCAAAACTTTTGTCTTGCCAAAATCTGACCATTCTGTGTCCATTAACTGATCAATATTTCTGCATTGATGCCAATTTATTTTCTTAACCTAAACCACATTTTGGAGGGTTTCAGCTTTCAAAAGAATAATTTATACAACCAATGGATGAATGTAACGTCAGGTTATAAGCTTTTATTTACATAACA
>NW_027193652.1:0-85197 GCF_032444005.1 Ranitomeya imitator | reverse complement strand
TGGTCCTCAGTGTTGTGAGAACGATGACTGGTTAAAATTTTTGGTGGTTTCTTGTACAGTCCATAGGCCTACATCATGTGGCAAACCGGTGAGCATGTGGCTCTATTAGTATAGGAGATACCTGAAAACATATCACACTTTTCATCATAGTGCTTTTACCAATGCATAAAATGCATGGAGAAGTCATTTCGAATGACTGGTCCTCAGTGTTGTGAGAACGATGACTGGTTAAAATTTTTGGTGGTTTCTTGTTCAGTCCATAGGCCTACATCATGTGGCAAACCGGTGAGCATGTGGCTCTATTAGTATAGGAGATACCTGAAAACATATCACACTTTTCATCATAGTGCTTTTACCAATGCATAAAATGCATGGAGAAGTCATTTCGAATGACTGGTCCTCAGTGTTGTGAGAACGATGACTGGTTAAAATTTTTGGTGGTTTCTTGTTCAGTCCATAGGCCTACATCATGTGGCAAACCGGTGAGCATGTGGCTCTATTAGTATAGGAGATACCTGAAAACATATCACACTTTTCATCATAGTGCTTTTACCAATGCATAAAATGCATGGAGAAGTCATTTCGAATGACTGGTCCTCAGTGTTGTGAGAACGATGACTGGTTAAAATTTTTGGTGGTTTCTTGTTCAGTCCATAGGCCTACATCATGTGGCAAACCGGTGAGCATGTGGCTCTATTAGTATAGGAGATACCTGAAAACATATCACACTTTTCATCATAGTGCTTCTACCAATGCATAAAATGCATGGAGAAGTCATTTCGAATGACTGGTCCTCAGTGTTGTGAGAACGATGACTGGTTAAAATTTTTGGTGGTTTCTTGTTCAGTCCATAGGCCTACATCATGTGGCAAACCGGTGAGCATGTGGCTCTATTAGTATAGGAGATACCTGAAAACATATCACACTTTTCATCATAGTGCTTTTACCAATGCATAAAATGCATGGAGAAGTCATTTCGAATGACTGGTCCTCAGTGTTGTGAGAACGATGACTGGTTAAAATTTTTGGTGGTTTCTTGTTCAGTCCATAGGCCTACATCATGTGGCAAACCGGTGAGCATGTGGCTCTATTAGTATAGGAGATACCTGAAAACATATCACACTTTTCATCATAGTGCTTTTACCAATGCATAAAATGCATGGAGAAGTCATTTCGAATGACTGGTCCTCAGTGTTGTGAGAACGATGACTGGTTAAAATTTTGGTGGTTTCTTGTTCAGTCCATAGGCCTACATCATGTGGCAAACCGGTGAGCATGTGGCTCTATTAGTATAGGAGATACCTGAAAACATATCACACTTTTCATCATAGTGCTTTTACCAATGCATAAAATGCATGGAGAAGTCATTTCGAATGACTGGTCCTCAGTGTTGTGAGAACGATGACTGGTTAAAATTTTTGGTGGTTTCTTGTTCAGTCCATAGGCCTACATCATGTGGCAAACCGGTGAGCATGTGGCTCTATTAGTATAGGAGATACCTGAAAACATATCACACTTTTCATCATAGTGCTTTTACCAATGCATAAAATGCATGGAGAAGTCATTTCGAATGACTGGTCCTCAGTGTTGTGAGAACGATGACTGGTTAAAATTTTTGGTGGTTTCTTGTTCAGTCCATAGGCCTACATCATGTGGCAAACCGGTGAGCATGTGGCCCTATTAGTATAGGAGATACCTGAAAACATATCACACTTTTCATCATAGTGCTTTTACCAATGCATAAAATGCATGGAGAAGTCATTTCGAATGACTGGTCCTCAGTGTTGTGAGAACGATGACTGGTTAAAATTTTTGGTGGTATCTTGTTCAGTCCATAGGCCTACATCATGTGGCAAACCGGTGAGCATGTGGCTCTATTAGTATAGGAGATACCTGAAAACATATCACACTTTTCATCATAGTGCTTTTACCAATGCATAAAATGCATGGAGAAGTCATTTCGAATGACTGGTCCTCAGTGTTGTGAGAACGATGACTGGTTAAAATTTTTGGTGGTTTCTTGTTCAGTCCATAGGCCTACATCATGTGGCAAACCGGTGAGCATGTGGCTCTATTAGTATAGGAGATACCTGAAAACATATCACACTTTTCATCATAGTGCTTTTACCAATGCATAAAATGCATGGAGAAGTCATTTCGAATGACTGGTCCTCAGTGTTGTGAGAACGATGACTGGTTAAAATTTTTGGTGGTTTCTTGTTCAGTCCATATGCCTACATCATGTGGCATACCGGTGAGCATGTGGCTCTATTAGTATAGGAGATACCTGAAAACATATCACACTTTTCATCATAGTGCTTTTACCAATGCATAAAATGCATGGAGAAGTCATTTCGAATGACTGGTCCTCAGTGTTGTGAGAACGATGACTGGTTAAAATTTTTGGTGGTTTCTTGTTCAGTCCATAGGCCTACATCATGTGGCAAACCGGTGAGCATGTGGCTCTATTAGTATAGGAGATACCTGAAAACATATCACACTTTTCATCATAGTGCTTTTACCAATGCATAAAATGCATGGAGAAGTCATTTCGAATGACTGGTCCTCAGTGTTGTGAGAACGATGACTGGTTAAAATTTTTGGTGGTTTCTTGTTCAGTCCATAGGCCTACATCATGTGGCAAACCGGTGAGCATGTGGCTCTATTAGTATAGGAGATACCTGAAAACATATCACACTTTTCATCATAGTGCTTTTACCAATGCATAAAATGCATGGAGAAGTCATTTCGAATGACTGGTCCTCAGTGTTGTGAGAACGATGACTGGTTAAAATTTTTGGTGGTTTCTTGTTCAGTCCATAGGCCTACATCATGTGGCAAACCGGTGAGCATGTGGCTCTATTAGTATAGGAGATACCTGAAAACATATCACACTTTTCATCATAGTGCTTTTACCAATGCATAAAATGCATGGAGAAGTCATTTCGAATGACTGGTCCTCAGTGTTGTGAGAACGATGACTGGTTAAAATTTTTGGTGGTTTCTTGTTCAGTCCATAGGCCTACATCATGTGGCAAACCGGTGAGCATGTGGCTCTATTAGTATAGGAGATACCTGAAAACATATCACACTTTTCATCATAGTGCTTTTACCAATGCATAAAATGCATGGAGAAGTCATTTCGAATGACTGGTCCTCAGTGTTGTGAGAACGATGACTGGTTAAAATTTTTGGTGGTTTCTTGTTCAGTCCATAGGCCTACATCATGTGGCAAACCGGTGAACATGTGGCTCTATTAGTATAGGAGATACCTGAAAACATATCACACTTTTCATCATAGTGCTTTTACCAATGCATAAAATGCATGGAGAAGTCATTTCGAATGACTGGTCCTCAGTGTTGTGAGAACGATGACTGGTTAAAATTTTTGGTGTTTTCTTGTTCAGTCCATAGGCCTACATCATGTGGCAAACCGGTGAGCATGTGGCTCTATTAGTGTAGGAGATACCTGAAAACATATCACACTTTTCATCATAGTGCTTTTACCAATGCATAAAATGCATGGAGAAGTCATTTCGAATGACTGGTCCTCAGTATTGTGAGAACAATGACTGGTTAAAATTTTTGGTGGTTTCTTGTTCAGTCCATAGGCCTACATCATGTGGCAAACCGGTGAGCATGTGGCTCTATTAGTATAGGAGATACCTGAAAACATATCACACTTTTCATCATAGTGCTTTTACCAATGCATAAAATGCATGGAGAAGTCATTTCGAATGACTGGTCCTCAGTGTTGTGAGAACGATGACTGGTTAAAATTTTTGGTGGTTTCTTGTTCAGTCCATAGGCCTACATCATTTGGCAAACCGGTGAGCATGTGGCTCTATTAGTATAGGAGATACCTGAAAACATATCACACTTTTCATCATAGTGCTTTTACCAATGCATAAAATGCATGGAGAAGTCATTTCGAATGACTGGTCCTCAGTGTTGTGAGAACGATGACTGGTTAAAATTTTTGGTGGTTTCTTGTTCAGTCCATAGGCCTACATCATGTGGCAAACCGGTGAGCATGTGGCTCTATTAGTATAGGAGATACCTGAAAACATATCACACTTTTCATCATAGTGCTTTTACCAATGCATAAAATGCATGGAGAAGTCATTTCGAATGACTGGTCCTCAGTGTTGTGAGAACGATGACTGCTTAAAATTTTTGGTGGTTTCTTGTTCAGTCCATAGGCCTACATCATGTGGCAAACCGGTGAGCATGTGGCCCTATTAGTATAGGAGATACCTGAAAACATATCACACTTTTCATCATAGTGCTTTTACCAATGCATAAAATGCATGGAGAAGTCATTTCGAATGACTGGTCCTCAGTGTTGTGAGAACGATGACTGGTTAAAATTTTTGGTGGTTTCTTGTTCAGTCCATAGGCCTACATCATGTGGCAAACCGGTGAGCATGTGGCTCTATTAGTATAGGAGATACCTGAAAACATATCACACTTTTCATCATAGTGCTTTTACCAATGCATAAAATGCATGGAGAAGTCATTTCAAATGACTGGTCCTCAGTGTTGTGAGAACGATGACTGGTTAAAATTTTTGGTGGTTTCTTGTTCAGTCCATAGGCCTACATCATGTGGCAAACCGGTGAGCATGTGGCTCTATTAGTATAGGAGATACCTGAAAACATATCACACTTTTCATCATAGTGCTTTACCAATGCATAAAATGCATGGAGAAGTCATTTCGAATGACTGGTCCTCAGTGTTGTGAGAACGATGACTGGTTAAAATTTTTGGTGGTTTCTTGTTCAGTCCATAGGCCTACATCATGTGACAAACCGGTGAGCATGTGGCTCTATTAGTATAGGAGATACCTGAAAACATATCACACTTTTCATCATAGTGCTTTTACCAATGCATAAAATGCATGGAGAAGTCATTTCGAATGACTGGTCCTCAGTGTTGTGAGAACGATGACTGGTTAAAATTTTTGGTGGTTTCTTGTTCAGTCCATATGCCTACATCATGTGGCAAACCGGTGAGCATGTGGCTCTATTAGTATAGGAGATACCTGAAAACATATCACACTTTTCATCATAGTGCTTTTACCAATGCATAAAATGCATGGAGAAGTCATTTCGAATGACTGGTCCTCAGTGTTGTGAGAACGATGACTGCTTAAAATTTTTGGTGGTTTCTTGTTCAGTCCATAGGCCTACATCATGTGGCAAACCGGTGAGCATGTGGCCCTATTAGTATAGGAGATACCTGAAAACATATCACACTTTTCATCATAGTGCTTTTACCAATGCATAAAATGCATGGAGAAGTCATTTCGAATGACTGGTCCTCAGTGTTGTGAGAACGATGACTGGTTAAAATTTTTGGTGGTTTCTTGTTCAGTCCATAGGCCTACATCATGTGGCAAACCGGTGAGCATGTGGCTCTATTAGTATAGGAGATACCTGAAAACATATCACACTTTTCATCATAGTGCTTTTACCAATGCATAAAATGCATGGAGAAGTCATTTCGAATGACTGGTCCTCAGTGTTGTGAGAACGATGACTGGTTAAAATTTTTGGTGGTTTCTTGTACAGTCCATAGGCCTACATCATGTGGCAAACCGGTGAGCATGTGGCTCTATTAGTATAGGAGATACCTGAAAACATATCACACTTTTCATCATAGTGCTTTTACCAATGCATAAAATGCATGGAGAAGTCATTTCGAATGACTGGTCCTTAGTGTTGTGAGAACGATGACTGGTTAAAATTTTTGGTGGTTTCTTGTTCAGTCCATAGGCCTACATCATGTGGCAAACCGGTGAGCATGTGGCTCTATTAGTATAGGAGATACCTGAAAACATATCACACTTTTCATCATAGTGCTTTTACCAATGCATAAAATGCATGGAGAAGTCATTTCGAATGACTGGTCCTCAGTGTTGTGAGAACGATGACTGGTTAAAATTTTTGGTGGTTTCTTGTTCAGTCCATATGCCTACATCATGTGGCAAACCGGTGAGCATGTGGCTCTATTAGTATAGGAGATACCTGAAAACATATCACACTTTTCATCATAGTGCTTTTACCAATGCATAAAATGCATGGAGAAGTCATTTCGAATGACTGGTCCTCAGTGTTGTGAGAACGATGACTGGTTAAAATTTTTGGTGGTTTCTTGTTCAGTCCATAGGCCTACATCATGTGGCAAACCGGTGAGCATGTGGCTCTATTAGTATAGGAGATACCTGAAAACATATCACACTTTTCATCATAGTGCTTTTACCAATGCATAAAATGCATGGAGAAGTCATTTCGAATGACTGGTCCTCAGTGTTGTGAGAACGATGACTGGTTAAAATTTTTGGTGGTTTCTTGTTCAGTCCATAGGCCTACATCATGTGGCAAACCGGTGAGCATGTGGCTCTATTAGTATAGGAGATACCTGAAAACATATCACACTTTTCATCATAGTGCTTTTACCAATGCATAAAATGCATGGAGAAGTCATTTCGAATGACTGGTCCTCAGTGTTGTGAGAACGATGACTGGTTAAAATTTTTGGTGGTTTCTTGTTCAGTCCATATGCCTACATCATGTGGCAAACCGGTGAGCATGTGGCTCTATTAGTATAGGAGATACCTGAAAACATATCACACTTTTCATCATAGTGCTTTTACCAATGCATAAAATGCATGGAGAAGTCATTTCGAATGACTGGTCCTCAGTGTTGTGAGAACGATGACTGGTTAAAATTTTTGGTGGTTTCTTGTTCAGTCCATAGGCCTACATCATTTGGCAAACCGGTGAGCATGTGGCTCTATTAGTATAGGAGATACCTGAAAACATATCACACTTTTCATCATAGTGCTTTTACCAATGCATAAAATGCATGGAGAAGTCATTTCGAATGACTGGTCCTCAGTGTTGTGAGAACGATGACTGGTTAAAATTTTTGGTGGTTTCTTGTTCAGTCCATAGGCCTACATCATGTGGCAAACCGGTGAGCATGTGGCTCTATTAGTATAGGAGATACCTGAAAACATATCACACTTTTCATCATAGTGCTTTTACCAATGCATAAAATGCATGGAGAAGTCATTTCGAATGACTGGTCCTCAGTGTTGTGAGAACGATGACTGCTTAAAATTTTTGGTGGTTTCTTGTTCAGTCCATAGGCCTACATCATGTGGCAAACCGGTGAGCATGTGGCCCTATTAGTATAGGAGATACCTGAAAACATATCACACTTTTCATCATAGTGCTTTTACCAATGCATAAAATGCATGGAGAAGTCATTTCGAATGACTGGTCCTCAGTGTTGTGAGAACGATGACTGGTTAAAATTTTTGGTGGTTTCTTGTTCAGTCCATAGGCCTACATCATGTGGCAAACCGGTGAGCATGTGGCTCTATTAGTATAGGAGATACCTGAAAACATATCACACTTTTCATCATAGTGCTTTTACCAATGCATAAAATGCATGGAGAAGTCATTTCGAATGACTGGTCCTCAGTGTTGTGAGAACGATGACTGGTTAAAATTTTTGGTGGTTTCTTGTACAGTCCATAGGCCTACATCATGTGGCAAACCGGTGAGCATGTGGCTCTATTAGTATAGGAGATACCTGAAAACATATCACACTTTTCATCATAGTGCTTTTACCAATGCATAAAATGCATGGAGAAGTCATTTCGAATGACTGGTCCTTAGTGTTGTGAGAACGATGACTGGTTAAAATTTTTGGTGGTTTCTTGTTCAGTCCATAGGCCTACATCATGTGGCAAACCGGTGAGCATGTGGCTCTATTAGTATAGGAGATACCTGAAAACATATCACACTTTTCATCATAGTGCTTTTACCAATGCATAAAATGCATGGAGAAGTCATTTCGAATGACTGGTCCTCAGTGTTGTGAGAACGATGACTGGTTAAAATTTTTGGTGGTTTCTTGTTCAGTCCATAGGCCTACATCATGTGGCAAACCGGTGAGCATGTGGCTCTATTAGTATAGGAGATACCTGAAAACATATCACACTTTTCATCATAGTGCTTTACCAATGCATAAAATGCATGGAGAAGTCATTTCGAATGACTGGTCCTCAGTGTTGTGAGAACGATGACTGGTTAAAATTTTTGGTGGTTTCTTGTTCAGTCCATAGGCCTACATCATGTGACAAACCGGTGAGCATGTGGCTCTATTAGTATAGGAGATACCTGAAAACATATCACACTTTTCATCATAGTGCTTTTACCAATGCATAAAATGCATGGAGAAGTCATTTCGAATGACTGGTCCTCTGTGTTGTGAGAACGATGACTGGTTAAAACTTTTGGTGGTTTCTTGTTCAGTCCATATGCCTACATCATGTGGCAAACCGGTGAGCATGTGGCTCTATTAGTATAGGAGATACCTGAAAACATATCACACTTTTCATCATAGTGCTTTTACCAATACATAAAATGCATGGAGAAGTCATTTCGAATGACTGGTCCTCAGTGTTGTGAGAACGATGACTGGTTAAAATTTTTGGTGGTTTCTTGTTCAGTCCATAGGCCTACATCATGTGGCAAACCGGTGAGCATGTGGCCCTATTAGTATAGGAGATACCTGAAAACATATCACACTTTTCATCATAGTGCTTTTACCAATGCATAAAATGCATGGAGAAGTCATTTCGAATGACTGGTCCTCAGTGTTGTGAGAACGATGACTGGTTAAAATTTTTGGTGGTTTCTTGTTCAGTCCATAGGCCTACATCATGTGGCAAACCGGTGAGCATGTGGCTCTATTAGTATAGGAGATACCTGAAAACATATCACACTTTTCATCATAGTGCTTTTACCAATGCATAAAATGCATGGAGAAGTCATTTCGAATGACTGGTCCTCAGTGTTGTGAGAACGATGACTGGTTAAAATTTTTGGTGGTTTCTTGTACAGTCCATAGGCCTACATCATGTGGCAAACCGGTGAGCATGTGGCTCTATTAGTATAGGAGATACCTGAAAACATATCACACTTTTCATCATAGTGCTTTTACCAATGCATAAAATGCATGAAGAAGTAATTTCGAATGACTGGTCCTTAGTGTTGTGAGAACGATGACTGGTTAAAATTTTTGGTGGTTTCTTGTTCAGTCCATAGGCCTACATCATGTGGCAAACCGGTGAGCATGTGGCTCTATTAGTATAGGAGATACCTGAAAACATATCACACTTTTCATCATAGTGCTTTTACCAATGCATAAAATGCATGGAGAAGTCATTTCGAATGACTGGTCCTCAGTGTTGTGAGAACGATGACTGGTTAAAATTTTTGGTGGTTTCTTGTTCAGTCCATATGCCTACATCATGTGGCAAACCGGTGAGCATGTGGCTCTATTAGTATAGGAGATACCTGAAAACATATCACACTTTTCATCATAGTGCTTTTACCAATGCATAAAATGCATGGAGAAGTCATTTCGAATGACTGGTCCTCAGTGTTGTGAGAACGATGACTGGTTAAAATTTTTGGTGGTTTCTTGTTCAGTCCATAGGCCTACATCATGTGGCAAACCGGTGAGCATGTGGCTCTATTAGTATAGGAGATACCTGAAAACATATCACACTTTTCATCATAGTGCTTTTACCAATGCATAAAATGCATGGAGAAGTCATTTCGAATGACTGGTCCTCAGTGTTGTGAGAACGATGACTGGTTAAAATTTTTGGTGGTTTCTTGTTCAGTCCATAGGCCTACATCATGTGGCAAACCGGTGAGCATGTGGCTCTATTAGTATAGGAGATACCTGAAAACATATCACACTTTTCATCATAGTGCTTTTACCAATGCATAAAATGCATGGAGAAGTCATTTCGAATGACTGGTCCTCAGTGTTGTGAGAACGATGACTGGTTAAAATTTTTGGTGGTTTCTTGTTCAGTCCATATGCCTACATCATGTGGCAAACCGGTGAGCATGTGGCTCTATTAGTATAGGAGATACCTGAAAACATATCACACTTTTCATCATAGTGCTTTTACCAATGCATAAAATGCATGGAGAAGTCATTTCGAATGACTGGTCCTCAGTGTTGTGAGAACGATGACTGGTTAAAATTTTTGGTGGTTTCTTGTTCAGTCCATAGGCCTACATCATGTGGCAAACCGGTGAGCATGTGGCTCTATTAGTATAGGAGATACCTGAAAACATATCACACTTTTCATCATAGTGCTTTTACCAATGCATAAAATGCATGGAGAAGTCATTTCGAATGACTGGTCCTCAGTGTTGTGAGAACGATGACTGGTTAAAATTTTTGGTGGTTTCTTGTTCAGTCCATAGGCCTACATCATGTGGTAAACCGGTGAACATGTGGCTCTATTAGTATAGGAGATACCTGAAAACATATCACACTTTTCATCATAGTGCTTTTACCAATGCATAAAATGCATGGAGAAGTCATTTCGAATGACTGGTCCTCAGTGTTGTGAGAACGATGACTGGTTAAAATTTTTGGTGGTTTCTTGTTCAGTCCATAGGCCTACATCATGTGGCAAACCGGTGAGCATGTGGCTCTATTAGTGTAGGAGATACCTGAAAACATATCACACTTTTCATCATAGTGCTTTTACCAATGCATAAAATGCATGGAGAAGTCATTTCGAATGACTGGTCCTCAGTATTGTGAGAACAATGACTGGTTAAAATTTTTGGTGGTTTCTTGTTCAGTCCATAGGCCTACATCATGTGGCAAACCGGTGAGCATGTGGCTCTATTAGTATAGGAGATACCTGAAAACATATCACACTTTTCATCATAGTGCTTTTACCAATGCATAAAATGCATGGAGAAGTCATTTCGATTGACTGGTCCTCAGTGTTGTGAGAACGATGACTGGTTAAAATTTTTGGTGGTTTCTTGTTCAGTCCATAGGCCTACATCATGTGGCAAACCGGTGAGCATGTGGCTCTATTAGTATAGGAGATACCTGAAAACATATCACACTTTTCATCATAGTGCTTTTACCAATGCATAAAATGCATGGAGAAGTCATTTCGAATGACTGGTCCTCAGTGTTGTGAGAACGATGACTGCTTAAAATTTTTGGTGGTTTCTTGTTCAGTCCATAGGCCTACATCATGTGGCAAACCGGTGAACATGTGGCTCTATTAGTATAGGAGATACCTGAAAACATATCACACTTTTCATCATAGTGCTTTTACCAATGCATAAAATGCATGGAGAAGTCATTTCGAATGACTGGTCCTCAGTGTTGTGAGAACGATGACTGGTTAAAATTTTTGGTGGTTTCTTGTTCAGTCCATAGGCCTACATCATGTGGCAAACCGGTGAGCATGTGGCTCTATTAGTGTAGGAGATACCTGAAAACATATCACACTTTTCATCATAGTGCTTTTACCAATGCATAAAATGCATGGAGAAGTCATTTCGAATGACTGGTCCTCAGTATTGTGAGAACAATGACTGGTTAAAATTTTTGGTGGTTTCTTGTTCAGTCCATAGGCCTACATCATGTGGCAAACCGGTGAGCATGTGGCTCTATTAGTATAGGAGATACCTGAAAACATATCACACTTTTCATCATAGTGCTTTTACCAATGCATAAAATGCATGGAGAAGTCATTTCGAATGACTGGTCCTCAGTGTTGTGAGAACGATGACTGGTTAAAATTTTTGGTGGTTTCTTGTTCAGTCCATAGGCCTACATCATTTGGCAAACCGGTGAGCATGTGGCTCTATTAGTATAGGAGATACCTGAAAACATATCACACTTTTCATCATAGTGCTTTTACCAATGCATAAAATGCATGGAGAAGTCATTTCGAATGACTGGTCCTCAGTGTTGTGAGAACGATGACTGGTTAAAATTTTTGGTGGTTTCTTGTTCAGTCCATAGGCCTACATCATGTGGCAAACCGGTGAGCATGTGGCTCTATTAGTATAGGAGATACCTGAAAACATATCACACTTTTCATCATAGTGCTTTTACCAATGCATAAAATGCATGGAGAAGTCATTTCGAATGACTGGTCCTCAGTGTTGTGAGAACGATGACTGCTTAAAATTTTTGGTGGTTTCTTGTTCAGTCCATAGGCCTACATCATGTGGCAAACCGGTGAGCATGTGGCCCTATTAGTATAGGAGATACCTGAAAACATATCACACTTTTCATCATAGTGCTTTTACCAATGCATAAAATGCATGGAGAAGTCATTTCGAATGACTGGTCCTCAGTGTTGTGAGAACGATGACTGGTTAAAATTTTTGGTGGTTTCTTGTTCAGTCCATAGGCCTACATCATGTGGCAAACCGGTGAGCATGTGGCTCTATTAGTATAGGAGATACCTGAAAACATATCACACTTTTCATCATAGTGCTTTTACCAATGCATAAAATGCATGGAGAAGTCATTTCGAATGACTGGTCCTCAGTGTTGTGAGAACGATGACTGGTTAAAATTTTTGGTGGTTTCTTGTACAGTCCATAGGCCTACATCATGTGGCAAACCGGTGAGCATGTGGCTCTATTAGTATAGGAGATACCTGAAAACATATCACACTTTTCATCATAGTGCTTTTACCAATGCATAAAATGCATGGAGAAGTCATTTCGAATGACTGGTCCTTAGTGTTGTGAGAACGATGACTGGTTAAAATTTTTGGTGGTTTCTTGTTCAGTCCATAGGCCTACATCATGTGGCAAACCGGTGAGCATGTGGCTCTATTAGTATAGGAGATACCTGAAAACATATCACACTTTTCATCATAGTGCTTTTACCAATGCATAAAATGCATGGAGAAGTCATTTCGAATGACTGGTCCTCAGTGTTGTGAGAACGATGACTGGTTAAAATTTTTGGTGGTTTCTTGTTCAGTCCATAGGCCTACATCATGTGGCAAACCGGTGAGCATGTGGCTCTATTAGTATAGGAGATACCTGAAAACATATCACACTTTTCATCATAGTGCTTTACCAATGCATAAAATGCATGGAGAAGTCATTTCGAATGACTGGTCCTCAGTGTTGTGAGAACGATGACTGGTTAAAATTTTTGGTGGTTTCTTGTTCAGTCCATAGGCCTACATCATGTGACAAACCGGTGAGCATGTGGCTCTATTAGTATAGGAGATACCTGAAAACATATCACACTTTTCATCATAGTGCTTTTACCAATGCATAAAATGCATGGAGAAGTCATTTCGAATGACTGGTCCTCAGTGTTGTGAGAACGATGACTGGTTAAAATTTTTGGTGGTTTCTTGTTCAGTCCATATGCCTACATCATGTGGCAAACCGGTGAGCATGTGGCTCTATTAGTATAGGAGATACCTGAAAACATATCACACTTTTCATCATAGTGCTTTTACCAATGCATAAAATGCATGGAGAAGTCATTTCGAATGACTGGTCCTCAGTGTTGTGAGAACGATGACTGCTTAAAATTTTTGGTGGTTTCTTGTTCAGTCCATAGGCCTACATCATGTGGCAAACCGGTGAGCATGTGGCCCTATTAGTATAGGAGATACCTGAAAACATATCACACTTTTCATCATAGTGCTTTTACCAATGCATAAAATGCATGGAGAAGTCATTTCGAATGACTGGTCCTCAGTGTTGTGAGAACGATGACTGGTTAAAATTTTTGGTGGTTTCTTGTTCAGTCCATAGGCCTACATCATGTGGCAAACCGGTGAGCATGTGGCTCTATTAGTATAGGAGATACCTGAAAACATATCACACTTTTCATCATAGTGCTTTTACCAATGCATAAAATGCATGGAGAAGTCATTTCGAATGACTGGTCCTCAGTGTTGTGAGAACGATGACTGGTTAAAATTTTTGGTGGTTTCTTGTACAGTCCATAGGCCTACATCATGTGGCAAACCGGTGAGCATGTGGCTCTATTAGTATAGGAGATACCTGAAAACATATCACACTTTTCATCATAGTGCTTTTACCAATGCATAAAATGCATGGAGAAGTCATTTCGAATGACTGGTCCTTAGTGTTGTGAGAACGATGACTGGTTAAAATTTTTGGTGGTTTCTTGTTCAGTCCATAGGCCTACATCATGTGGCAAACCGGTGAGCATGTGGCTCTATTAGTATAGGAGATACCTGAAAACATATCACACTTTTCATCATAGTGCTTTTACCAATGCATAAAATGCATGGAGAAGTCATTTCGAATGACTGGTCCTCAGTGTTGTGAGAACGATGACTGGTTAAAATTTTTGGTGGTTTCTTGTTCAGTCCATAGGCCTACATCATGTGGCAAACCGGTGAGCATGTGGCTCTATTAGTATAGGAGATACCTGAAAACATATCACACTTTTCATCATAGTGCTTTACCAATGCATAAAATGCATGGAGAAGTCATTTCGAATGACTGGTCCTCAGTGTTGTGAGAACGATGACTGGTTAAAATTTTTGGTGGTTTCTTGTTCAGTCCATAGGCCTACATCATGTGACAAACCGGTGAGCATGTGGCTCTATTAGTATAGGAGATACCTGAAAACATATCACACTTTTCATCATAGTGCTTTTACCAATGCATAAAATGCATGGAGAAGTCATTTCGAATGACTGGTCCTCAGTGTTGTGAGAACGATGACTGGTTAAAATTTTTGGTGGTTTCTTGTTCAGTCCATATGCCTACATCATGTGGCAAACCGGTGAGCATGTGGCTCTATTAGTATAGGAGATACCTGAAAACATATCACACTTTTCATCATAGTGCTTTTACCAATGCATAAAATGCATGGAGAAGTCATTTCGAATGACTGGTCCTCAGTGTTGTGAGAACGATGACTGGTTAAAATTTTTGGTGGTTTCTTGTTCAGTCCATAGGCCTACATCATGTGGCAAACCAGTGAGCATGTGGCTCTATTAGTATAGGAGATACCTGAAAACATATCACACTTTTCATCATAGTGCTTTTACCAATGCATAAAATGCATGGAGAAGTCATTTCGAATGACTGGTCCTCAGTGTTGTGAGAACGATGACTGGTTAAAATTTTTGGTGGTTTCTTGTTCAGTCCATAGGCCTACATCATGTGGCAAACCGGTGAGCATGTGGCTCTATTAGTATAGGAGATACCTGAAAACATATCACACTTTTCATCATAGTGCTTTTACCAATGCATAAAATGCATGGAGAAGTCATTTCGAATGACTGGTCCTCAGTGTTGTGAGAACGATGACTGGTTAAAATTTTTGGTGGTTTCTTGTTCAGTCCATAGGCCTACATCATGTGGCAAACCGGTGAGCATGTGGCTCTATTAGTATAGGAGATACCTGAAAACATATCACACTTTTCATCATAGTGCTTTTACCAATGCATAAAATGCATGGAGAAGTCATTTCGAATGACTGGTCCTCAGTGTTGTGAGAACGATGACTGGTTAAAATTTTTGGTGGTTTCTTGTTCAGTCCATAGGCCTACATCATGTGGCAAACCGGTGAGCATGTGGCTCTATTAGTATAGGAGATACCTGAAAACATATCACACTTTTCATCATAGTGCTTTTACCAATGCATAAAATGCATGGAGAAGTCATTTCGAATGACTGGTCCTCAGTGTTGTGAGAACGATGACTGGTTAAAATTTTTGGTGGTTTCTTGTTCAGTCCATAGGCCTACATCATGTGGCAAACCGGTGAGCATGTGGCTCTATTAGTGTAGGAGATACCTGAAAACATATCACACTTTTCATCATAGTGCTTTTACCAATGCATAAAATGCATGGAGAAGTCATTTCGAATGACTGGTCCTCAGTATTGTGAGAACAATGACTGGTTAAAATTTTTGGTGGTTTCTTGTTCAGTCCATAGGCCTACATCATGTGGCAAACCGGTGAGCATGTGGCTCTATTAGTATAGGAGATACCTGAAAACATATCACACTTTTCATCATAGTGCTTTTACCAATGCATAAAATGCATGGAGAAGTCATTTCGAATGACTGGTCCTCAGTGTTGTGAGAACGATGACTGGTTAAAATTTTTGGTGGTTTCTTGTTCAGTCCATAGGCCTACATCATTTGGCAAACCGGTGAGCATGTGGCTCTATTAGTATAGGAGATACCTGAAAACATATCACACTTTTCATCATAGTGCTTTTACCAATGCATAAAATGCATGGAGAAGTCATTTTGAATGACTGGTCCTCAGTGTTGTGAGAACGATGACTGGTTAAAATTTTTGGTGGTTTCTTGTTCAGTCCATAGGCCTACATCATGTGGCAAACCGGTGAGCATGTGGCTCTATTAGTATAGGAGATACCTGAAAACATATCACACTTTTCATCATAGTGCTTTTACCAATGCATAAAATGCATGGAGAAGTCATTTCGAATGACTGGTCCTCAGTGTTGTGAGAACGATGACTGGTTAAAATTTTTGGTGGTTTCTTGTTCAGTCCATAGGCCTACATCATGTGGCAAACCGGTGAGCATGTGGCTCTATTAGTATAGGAGATACCTGAAAACATATCACACTTTTCATCATAGTGCTTTTACCAATGCATAAAATGCATGGAGAAGTCATTTCGAATGACTGGTCCTCAGTGTTGTGAGAACGATGACTGGTTAAAATTTTTGGTGGTTTCTTGTTCAGTCCATAGGCCTACATCATGTGGCAAACAGGTGAGCATGTGGCTCTATTAGTATAGGAGATACCTGAAAACATATCACACTTTTCATCATAGTGCTTTTACCAATGCATAAAATGCATGGAGAAGTCATTTCGAATGACTGGTCCTCAGTGTTGTGAGAACGATGACTGGTTAAAATTTTTGGTGGTTTCTTGTTCAGTCCATAGGCCTACATCATGTGGCAAACCGGTGAGCATGTGGCTCTATTAGTATAGGAGATACCTGAAAACATATCACACTTTTCATCATAGTGCTTTTACCAATACATAAAATGCATGGAGAAGTCATTTCGAATGACTGGTCCTCAGTGTTGTGAGAACGATGACTGGTTAAAATTTTTGGTGGTTTCTTGTTCAGTCCATAGGCCTACATCATGTGGCAAACCGGTGAGCATGTGGCTCTATTAGTATAGGAGATACCTGAAAACATATCACACTTTTCATCATAGTGCTTTTACCAATGCATAAAATGCATGGAGAAGTCATTTCGAATGACTGGTCCTCAGTGTTGTGAGAACGATGACTGGTTAAAATTTTTGGTGGTTTCTTGTTCAGTCCATAGGCCTACATCATGTGGCAAACCGGTGAGCATGTGGCTCTATTAGTATAGGAGATACCTGAAAACATATCACACTTTTCATCATAGTGCTTTTACCAATGCATAAAATGCATGGAGAAGTCATTTCGAATGACTGGTCCTCAGTGTTGTGAGAACGATGACTGGTTAAAATTTTTGGTGGTTTCTTGTTCAGTCCATAGGCCTACATCATGTGGCAAACCGGTGAGCATGTGGCCCTATTAGTATAGGAGATACCTGAAAACATATCACACTTTTCATCATAGCGCTTTTACCAATGCATAAAATGCATGGAGAAGTCATTTCGAATGACTGGTCCTCAGTGTTGTGAGAACGATGACTGGTTAAAATTTTTGGTGGTTTCTTGTTCAGTCCATAGGCCTACATCATGTGGCAAACCGGTGAGCATGTGGCTCTATTAGTATAGGAGATACCTGAAAACATATCACACTTTTCATCATAGTGCTTTTACCAATGCATAAAATGCATGGAGAAGTCATTTCGAATGACTGGTCCTCAGTGTTGTGAGAACGATGACTGGTTAAAATTTTTGGTGGTTTCTTGTTCAGTCCATAGGCCTACATCATGTGGCAAACCGGTGAGCATGTGGCTCTATTAGTATAGGAGATACCTGAAAACATATCACACTTTTCATCATAGTGCTTTTACCAATGCATAAAATGCATGGAGAAGTCATTTCGAATGACTGGTCCTCAGTGTTGTGAGAACGATGACTGGTTAAAATTTTTGGTGGTTTCTTGTTCAGTCCATAGGCCTACATCATGTGGCAAACCGGTGAGCATGTGGCTCTATTAGTATAGGAGATACCTGAAAACATATCACACTTTTCATCATAGTGCTTTTACCAATGCATAAAATGCATGGAGAAGTCATTTCGAATGACTGGTCCTCAGTGTTGTGAGAACGATGACTGGTTAAAATTTTTGGTGGTTTCTTGTTCAGTCCATAGGCCTACATCATGTGGCAAACCGGTGAGCATGTGGCTCTATTAGTATAGGAGATACCTGAAAACATATCACACTTTTCATCATAGTGCTTTTACCAATGCATAAAATGCATGGAGAAGTCATTTCGAATGACTGGTCCTCAGTGTTGTGAGAACGATGACTGGTTAAAATTTTTGGTGGTTTCTTGTTCAGTCCATAGGCCTACATCATGTGGCAAACCGGTGAGCATGTGGCTCTATTAGTATAGGAGATACCTGAAAACATATCACACTTTTCATCATAGTGCTTTTACCAATGCATAAAATGCATGGAGAAGTCATTTCGAATGACTGGTCCTCAGTGTTGTGAGAACGATGACTGGTTAAAATTTTTGGTGGTTTCTTGTTCAGTCCATAGGCCTACATCATGTGGCAAACCGGTGAGCATGTGGCTCTATTAGTATAGGAGATACCTGAAAACATATCACACTTTTCATCATAGTGCTTTTACCAATGCATAAAATGCATGGAGAAGTCATTTCGAATGACTGGTCCTCAGTGTTGTGAGAACGATGACTGGTTAAAATTTTTGGTGGTTTCTTGTTCAGTCCATAGGCCTACATCATGTGGCAAACCGGTGAGCATGTGGCTCTATTAGTATAGGAGATACCTGAAAACATATCACACTTTTCATCATAGTGCTTTTACCAATGCATAAAATGCATGGAGAAGTCATTTCGAATGACTGGTCCTCAGTGTTGTGAGAACGATGACTGGTTAAAATTTTTGGTGGTTTCTTGTTCAGTCCATAGGCCTACATCATGTGGCAAACCGGTGAGCATGTGGCTCTATTAGTATAGGAGATACCTGAAAACATATCACACTTTTCATCATAGTGCTTTTACCAATGCATAAAATGCATGGAGAAGTCATTTCGAATGACTGGTCCTCAGTGTTGTGAGAACGATGACTGGTTAAAATTTTTGGTGGTTTCTTGTTCAGTCCATAGGCCTACATCATGTGGCAAACCGGTGAGCATGTGGCTCTATTAGTATAGGAGATACCTGAAAACATATCACACTTTTCATCATAGTGCTTTTACCAATGCATAAAATGCATGGAGAAGTCATTTCGAATGACTGGTCCTCAGTGTTGTGAGAACGATGACTGGTTAAAATTTTTGGTGGTTTCTTGTTCAGTCCATAGGCCTACATCATGTGGCAAACCGGTGAGCATGTGGCTCTATTAGTATAGGAGATACCTGAAAACATATCACACTTTTCATCATAGTGCTTTTACCAATGCATAAAATGCATGGAGAAGTCATTTCGAATGACTGGTCCTCAGTGTTGTGAGAACGATGACTGGTTAAAATTTTTGGTGGTTTCTTGTTCAGTCCATAGGCCTACATCATGTGGCAAACCGGTGAGCATGTGGCTCTATTAGTATAGGAGATACCTGAAAACATATCACACTTTTCATCATAGTGCTTTTACCAATGCATAAAATGCATGGAGAAGTCATTTCGAATGACTGGTCCTCAGTGTTGTGAGAACGATGACTGGTTAAAATTTTTGGTGGTTTCTTGTTCAGTCCATAGGCCTACATCATGTGGCAAACCGGTGAGCATGTGGCTCTATTAGTATAGGAGATACCTGAAAACATATCACACTTTTCATCATAGTGCTTTTACCAATGCATAAAATGCATGGAGAAGTCATTTCGAATGACTGGTGCTCAGTGTTGTGAGAACGATGACTGGTTAAAATTTTTGGTGGTTTCTTGTTCAGTCCATAGGCCTACATCATGTGGCAAACCGGTGAGCATGTGGCTCTATTAGTATAGGAGATACCTGAAAACATATCACACTTTTCATCATAGTGCTTTTACCAATGCATAAAATGCATGGAGAAGTCATTTCGAATGACTGGTCCTCAGTGTTGTGAGAACGATGACTGGTTAAAATTTTTGGTGGTTTCTTGCTCAGTCCATAGGCCTACATCATGTGGCAAACCGTTGAGCATGTGGCTCTATTAGTATAGGAGATACCTGAAAACATATCACACTTTTCATCATAGTGCTTTTACCAATGCATAAAATGCATGGAGAAGTCATTTCGAATGACTGGTCCTCAGTGTTGTGAGAACGATGACTGGTTAAAATTTTTGGTGGTTTCTTGTTCAGTCCATAGGCCTACATCATGTGGCAAACCGGTGAGCATGTGGCTCTATTAGTATAGGAGATCCCTGAAAACATATCACACTTTTCATCATAGTGCTTTTACCAATGCATAAAATGCATGGAGAAGTCATTTCGAATGACTGGTCCTCAGTGTTGTGAGAACGATGACTGGTTAAAATTTTTGGTGGTTTCTTGTTCAGTCCATAGGCCTACATCATGTGGCAAACCGGTGAGCATGTGGCTCTATTAGTATAGGAGATACCTGAAAACATATCACACTTTTCATCATAGTGCTTTTACCAATGCATAAAATGCATGGAGAAGTCATTTCGAATGACTGGTCCTCAGTGTTGTGAGAACGATGACTGGTTAAAATTTTTGGTGGTTTCTTGTTCAGTGCATAGGCCTACATCATGTGGCAAACCGGTGAGCATGTGGCTCTATTAGTATAGGAGATACCTGAAAACATATCACACTTTTCATCATAGTGCTTTTACCAATGCATAAAATGCATGGAGAAGTCATTTCGAATGACTGGTCCTCAGTGTTGTGAGAACGATGACTGGTTAAAATTTTTGGTGGTTTCTTGTTCAGTCCATAGGCCTACATCATGTGGCAAACCGGTGAGCATGTGGCTCTATTAGTATAGGAGATACCTGAAAACATATCACACTTTTCATCATAGTGCTTTTACCAATGCATAAAATGCATGGAGAAGTCATTTCGAATGACTGGTCCTCAGTGTTGTGAGAACGATGACTGGTTAAAATTTTTGGTGGTTTCTTGTTCAGTCCATAGGCCTACATCATGTGGCAAACCGGTGAGCATGTGGCTCTATTAGTATAGGAGATACCTGAAAACATATCACACTTTTCATCATAGTGCTTTTACCAATGCATAAAATGCATGGAGAAGTCATTTCGAATGACTGGTCCTCAGTGTTGTGAGAACGATGACTGGTTAAAATTTTTGGTGGTTTCTTGTTCAGTCCATAGGCCTACATCATGTGGCAAACCGGTGAGCATGTGGCTCTATTAGTATAGGAGATACCTGAAAACATATCACACTTTTCATCATAGTGCTTTTACCAATGCATAAAATGCATGGAGAAGTCATTTCGAATGACTGGTCCTCAGTGTTGTGAGAACGATGACTGGTTAAAATTTTTGGTGGTTTCTTGTTCAGTCCATAGGCCTACATCATGTGGCAAACCGGTGAGCATGTGGCTCTATTAGTATAGGAGATACCTGAAAACATATCACACTTATTAACTGGGAAACAGAAACCTGTGAAACCCATAAAGGCAACAGGTTTCTGCTAATAACCAAGAAAAATTATCTTTCACAATTGGTGCAGAATCCAACCAGAGGAGCAGCACTTTTAGACCTAATACTATCTAATAGACCTGACAGAATAACAAATCTGCAGGTGGTTGGGCATTTAGGAAATAGCGACCACAATATTGTACAGTTTCACCTGTCTTTCACTAGGGGGACTTGTCAGGGAGTCACAAAAACATTGAACTTTAGGAAGGCAAAGTTTGACCAGCTTAGAGATGCCCTTAATCTGGTAGACTGGGACAATATCCTCAGAAATGAGAATACAGATAATAAATGGGAAATGTTTAAGAACATCCTAAATAGGCAGTGTAATCGGTTTATACCTTGTGGGAATAAAAGGACTAGAAATAGGAAAAACCCAATGTGGCTAAACAAAGAAGTAAGACAGGCAATTAACAGTAAAAAGAAAGCATTTGCACTACTGAAGCAGGATGGCACCATTGAAGCTCTAAAAAACTATAGGGAGAAAAATACTTTATCTAAAAAACTAATTAAAGCTGCCAAAAAGGAAACAGAGAAGCACATTGCTAAGGAGAGTAAAACTAATCCCAAACTGTTCTTCAACTATATCAATAGTAAAAGAATAAAAACTGAAAATGTAGGCCCGTTAAAAAATAGTGAGGAAAGAATGGTTGTAGATGACGAGGAAAAAGCTAACATATTAAACACCTTCTTCTCCACGGTATTCACGGTGGAAAATGAAATGCTAGGTGAAATCCCAAGAAACAATGAAAACCCTATATTAAGGGTCACCAATCTAACCCAAGAAGAGGTGCGAAACCGGCTAAATAAGATTAAAATAGATAAATCTCCGGGTCCGGATGGCATACACCCACGAGTACTAAGAGAACTAAGTAATGTAATAGATAAACCATTATTTCTTATTTTTAGGGACTCTATAGCGACAGGGTCTGTTCCGCAGGACTGGCGCATAGCAAATGTGGTGCCAATATTCAAAAAGGGCTCTAAAAGTGAACCTGGAAATTATAGGCCAGTAAGTCTAACCTCTATTGTTGGTAAAATATTTGAAGGGTTTCTGAGGGATGTTATTCTGGATTATCTCAATGAGAATAACTGTTTAACTCCATATCAGCATGGGTTTATGAGAAATCGCTCCTGTCAAACCAATCTAATCAGTTTTTATGAAGAGGTAAGCTATAGACTGGACCACGGTGAGTCATTGGACGTGGTATATCTCGATTTTTCCAAAGCGTTTGATACCGTGCCGCACAAGAGGTTGGTACACAAAATGAGAATGCTTGGTCTGGGGGAAAATGTGTGTAAATGGGTTAGTAACTGGCTTAGTGATAGAAAGCAGAGGGTGGTTATAAATGGTATAGTCTCTAACTGGGTCGCTGTGACCAGTGGGGTACCGCAGGGGTCAGTATTGGGACCTGTTCTCTTCAACATATTCATTAATGATCTGGTAGAAGGTTTACACAGTAAAATATCGATATTTGCAGATGATACAAAACTATGTAAAGCAGTTAATACAAGAGAAGATAGTATTCTGCTACAGATGGATCTGGATAAGTTGGAAACTTGGGCTGAAAGGTGGCAGATGAGGTTTAACAATGATAAATGTAAGGTTATACACATGGGAAGAAGGAATCAATGTCACCATTACACACTGAACGGGAAACCACTGGGTAAATCTGACAGGGAGAAGGACTTGGGGATCCTAGTTAATGATAAACTTACCTGGAGCAGCCAGTGCCAGGCAGCAGCTACCAAGGCAAACAGGATCATGGGGTGCATTAAAAGAGGTCTGGATACACATGATGAGAGCATTATACTGCCTCTGTACAAAACCCTAGTTAGACCGCACATGGAGTACTGTGTCCAGTTTTGGGCACCGGTGCTCAGGAAGGATATAATGGAACTAGAGAGAGTACAAAGGAGGGCAACAAAATTAATAAAGGGGATGGGAGAACTACAATACCCAGATAGATTAGCGAAATTAGGATTATTTAGTCTAGAAAAAAGACGACTGAGGGGCGATCTAATAACCATGTATAAGTATATAAGGGGACAATACAAATATCTCGCTGAGGATCTGTTTATACCAAGGAAGGTGACGGGCACAAGGGGGCATTCTTTGCGTCTGGAGGAGAGAAGGTTTTTCCACCAACATAGAAGAGGATTCTTTACTGTTAGGGCAGTGAGAATCTGGAATTGCTTGCCTGAGGAGGTGGTGATGGCGAACTCAGTCGAGGGGTTCAAGAGAGGCCTGGATGTCTTCCTGGAGCAGAACAATATTGTATCATACAATTATTAGGTTCTGTAGAAGGACGTAGATCTGGGGATTTATTATGATGGAATATAGGCTGAACTGGATGGACAAATGTCTTTTTTCGGCCTTACTAACTATGTTACTATGTTACTATGTTACTTTTCATCATAGTGCTTTTACCAATGCATAAAATGCATGGAGAAGTCATTTCGAATGACTGGTCCTCAGTGTTGTGAGAACGATGACTGGTTAAAATTTTTGGTGGTTTCTTGTTCAGTCCATAGGCCTACATCATGTGGCAAACCGGTGAGCATGTGGCTCTATTAGTATAGGAGATACCTGAAAACATATCACACTTTTCATCATAGTGCTTTTACCAATGCATAAAATGCATGGAGAAGTCATTTCGAATGACTGGTCCTCAGTGTTGTGAGAACGATGACTGGTTAAAATTTTTGGTGGTTTCTTGTTCAGTCCATAGGCCTACATCATGTGGCAAACCGGTGAGCATGTGGCTCTATTAGTATAGGAGATACCTGAAAACATATCACACTTTTCATCATAGTGCTTTTACCAATGCATAAAATGCATGGAGAAGTCATTTCGAATGACTGGTCCTCAGTGTTGTGAGAACGATGACTGGTTAAAATTTTTGGTGGTTTCTTGTTCAGTCCATAGGCCTACATCATGTGGCAAACCGGTGAGCATGTGGCTCTATTAGTATAGGAGATACCTGAAAACATATCACACTTTTCATCATAGTGCTTTTACCAATGCATAAAATGCATGGAGAAGTCATTTCGAATGACTGGTCCTCAGTGTTGTGAGAACGATGACTGCTTAAAATTTTTGGTGGTTTCTTGTTCAGTCCATAGGCCTACATCATGTGGCAAACCGGTGAGCATGTGGCTCTATTAGTATAGGAGATACCTGAAAACATATCACACTTTTCATCATAGTGCTTTTACCAATGCATAAAATGCATGGAGAAGTCATTTCGAATGACTGGTCCTCAGTGTTGTGAGAACGATGACTGGTTAAAATTTTTGGTGGTTTCTTGTTCAGTCCATAGGCCTACATCATGTGGCAAACCGGTGAGCATGTGGCTCTATTAGTATAGGAGATACCTGAAAACATATCACACTTTTCATCATAGTGCTTTTACCAATGCATAAAATGCATGGAGAAGTCATTTCGAATGACTGGTCCTCAGTGTTGTGAGAACGATGACTGGTTAAAATTTTTGGTGGTTTCTTGTTCAGTCCATAGGCCTACATCATGTGGCAAACCGGTGAGCATGTGGCTCTATTAGTATAGGAGATACCTGAAAACATATCACACTTTTCATCATAGTGCTTTTACCAATGCGTAAAATGCATGGAGAAGTCATTTCGAATGACTGGTCCTCAGTGTTGTGAGAACGATGACTGGTTAAAATTTTTGGTGGTTTCTTGTTCAGTCCATAGGCCTACATCATGTGGCAAACCGGTGAGCATGTGGCTCTATTAGTATAGGAGATACCTGAAAACATATCACACTTTTCATCATAGTGCTTTTACCAATGCGTAAAATGCATGGAGAAGTCATTTCGAATGACTGGTCCTCAGTGTTGTGAGAACGATGACTGGTTAAAATTTTTGGTGGTTTCTTGTTCAGTCCATAGGCCTACATCATGTGGCAAACCGGTGAGCATGTGGCTCTATTAGTATAGGAGATACCTGAAAACATATCACACTTTTCATCATAGTGCTTTTACCAATGCATAAAATGCATGGAGAAGTCATTTCGAATGACTGGTCCTCAGTGTTGTGAGAACGATGACTGGTTAAAATTTTTGGTGGTTTCTTGTTCAGTCCATAGGCCTACATCATGTGGCAAACCGGTGAGCATGTGGCTCTATTAGTATAGGAGATACCTGAAAACATATCACACTTTTCATCATAGTGCTTTTACCAATGCATAAAATGCATGGAGAAGTCATTTCGAATGACTGGTCCTCAGTGTTGTGAGAACGATGACTGCTTAAAATTTTTGGTGGTTTCTTGTTCAGTCCATAGGCCTACATCATGTGGCAAACCGGTGAGCATGTGGCTCTATTAGTATAGGAGATACCTGAAAACATATCACACTTTTCATCATAGTGCTTTTACCAATGCGTAAAATGCATGGAGAAGTCATTTCGAATGACTGGTCCTCAGTGTTGTGAGAACGATGACTGGTTAAAATTTTTGGTGGTTTCTTGTTCAGTCCATAGGCCTACATCATGTGGCAAACCGGTGAGCATGTGGCTCTATTAGTATAGGAGATACCTGAAAACATATCACACTTTTCATCATAGTGCTTTTACCAATGCATAAAATGCATGGAGAAGTCATTTCGAATGACTGGTCCTCAGTGTTGTGAGAACGATGACTGGTTAA
The DNA here is from genome assembly GCF_032444005.1 of Ranitomeya imitator. NCBI lineage: Eukaryota > Metazoa > Chordata > Amphibia > Anura > Dendrobatidae > Ranitomeya > Ranitomeya imitator. The sequence goes on along the minus strand of NW_027193652.1, from coordinate 58,862 downwards.
AATTTTTGGTGGTTTCTTGTTCAGTCCATAGGCCTACATCATGTGTCAAACCGGTGAGCATGTGGCTCTATTAGTATAGGAGATACCTGAAAACATATCACACTTTTCATCATAGTGCTTTTACCAATGCATAAAATGCATGGAGAAGTCATTTCGAATGACTGGTCCTCAGTGTTGTGAGAACGATGACTGGTTAAAATTTTTGGTGGTTTCTTGTTCAGTCCATAGGCCTACATCATGTGGCAAACCGGTGAGCATGTGGCTCTATTAGTATAGGAGATACCTGAAAACATATCACACTTTTCATCATAGTGCTTTTACCAATGCATAAAATGCATGGAGAAGTCATTTCGAATGACTGGTCCTCAGTGTTGTGAGAACGATGACTGGTTAAAATTTTTGGTGGTTTCTTGTTCAGTCCATAGGCCTACATCATGTGGCAAACCGGTGAGCATGTGGCTCTATTAGTATAGGAGATACCTGAAAACATATCACACTTTTCATCATAGTGCTTTTACCAATGCATAAAATGCATGGAGAAGTCATTTCGAATGACTGGTCCTCAGTGTTGTGAGAACGATGACTGGTAAAAATTTTTGGTGGTTTCTTGTTTAGTCCATAGGCCTACATCATGTGGCAAACCGGTGAGCATGTGGCTCTATTAGTATAGGAGATACCTGAAAACATATCACACTTTTCATCATAGTGCTTTTACCAATGCATAAAATGCATGGAGAAGTCATTTCGAATGACTGGTCCTCAGTGTTGTGAGAACGATGACTGGTTAAAATTTTTGGTGGTTTCTTGTTCAGTCCATAGGCCTACATCATGTGGCAAACCGGTGAGCATGTGGCTCTATTAGTATAGGAGATACCTGAAAACATATCCCACTTTTCATCATAGTGCTTTTACCAATGCATAAAATGCATGGAGAAGTCATTTCGAATGACTGGTCCTCAGTGTTGTGAGAACGATGACTGGTTAAAAATTTTTGGTGGTTTCTTGTTCAGTCCATAGGCCTACATCATGTGGCAAAGCGGTGAGCATGTGGCTCTATTAGTATAGGAGATACCTGAAAACATATCACACTTTTCATCATAGTGCTTTTACCAATGCATAAAATGCATGGAGAAGTCATTTCGAATGACTGGTCCTCAGTGTTGTGAGAACGATGACTGGTTAAAATTTTTGGTGGTTTCTTGTTCAGTCCATAGGCCTACATCATGTGGCAAACCGGTGAGCATGTGGCTCTATTAGTATAGGAGATACCTGAAAACATATCACACTTTTCATCATAGTGCTTTTACCAATGCATAAAATGCATGGAGAAGTCATTTCGAATGACTGGTCCTCAGTGTTGTGAGAACGATGACTGGTTAAAATTTTTGGTGGTTTCTTGTTCAGTCCATAGGCCTACATCATGTGGCAAACCGGTGAGCATGTGGCTCTATTAGTATAGGAGATACCTGAAAACATATCACACTTTTCATCATAGTGCTTTTACCAATGCATAAAATGCATGGAGAAGTCATTTCGAATGACTGGTCCTCAGTGTTGTGAGAACGATGACTGGTTAAAATTTTTGGTGGTTCCTTGTTCAGTCCATAGGCCTACATCATGTGGCAAACCGGTGAGCATGTGGCTCTATTAGTATAGGAGATACCTGAAAACATATCACACTTTTCATCATAGTGCTTTTACCAATGCATAAAATGCATGGAGAAGTCATTTCGAATGACTGGTGCTCAGTGTTGTGAGAACGATGACTGGTTAAAATTTTTGGTGGTTTCTTGTTCAGTCCATAGGCCTACATCATGTGGCAAACCGGTGAGCATGTGGCTCTATTAGTATAGGAGATACCTGAAAACATATCACACTTTTCATCATAGTGCTTTTACCAATGCATAAAATGCATGGAGAAGTCATTTCGAATGACTGGTCCTCAGTGTTGTGAGAACGATGACTGGTTAAAATTTTTGGTGGTTTCTTGCTCAGTCCATAGGCCTACATCATGTGGCAAACCGTTGAGCATGTGGCTCTATTAGTATAGGAGATACCTGAAAACATATCACACTTTTCATCATAGTGCTTTTACCAATGCATAAAATGCATGGAGAAGTCATTTCGAATGACTGGTCCTCAGTGTTGTGAGAACGATGACTGGTTAAAATTTTTGGTGGTTTCTTGTTCAGTCCATAGGCCTACATCATGTGGCAAACCGGTGAGCATGTGGCTCTATTAGTATAGGAGATACCTGAAAACATATCACACTTTTCATCATAGTGCTTTTACCAATGCATAAAATGCATGGAGAAGTCATTTCGAATGACTGGTCCTCAGTGTTGTGAGAACGATGACTGGTTAAAATTTTTGGTGGTTTCTTGTTCAGTCCATAGGCCTACATCATGTGGCAAACCGGTGAGCATGTGGCTCTATTAGTATAGGAGATACCTGAAAACATATCACACTTTTCATCATAGTGCTTTTACCAATGCATAAAATGCATGGAGAAGTCATTTCGAATGACTGGTCCTCAGTGTTGTGAGAACGATGACTGGTTAAAATTTTTGGTGGTTTCTTGTTCAGTGCATAGGCCTACATCATGTGGCAAACCGGTGAGCATGTGGCTCTATTAGTATAGGAGATACCTGAAAACATATCACACTTTTCATCATAGTGCTTTTACCAATGCATAAAATGCATGGAGAAGTCATTTCGAATGACTGGTCCTCAGTGTTGTGAGAACGATGACTGGTTAAAATTTTTGGTGGTTTCTTGTTCAGTCCATAGGCCTACATCATGTGGCAAACCGGTGAGCATGTGGCTCTATTAGTATAGGAGATACCTGAAAACATATCACACTTTTCATCATAGTGCTTTTACCAATGCATAAAATGCATGGAGAAGTCATTTCGAATGACTGGTCCTCAGTGTTGTGAGAACGATGACTGGTTAAAATTTTTGGTGGTTTCTTGTTCAGTCCATAGGCCTACATCATGTGGCAAACCGGTGAGCATGTGGCTCTATTAGTATAGGAGATACCTGAAAACATATCACACTTTTCATCATAGTGCTTTTACCAATGCATAAAATGCATGGAGAAGTCATTTCGAATGACTGGTCCTCAGTGTTGTGAGAACGATGACTGGTTAAAATTTTTGGTGGTTTCTTGTTCAGTCCATAGGCCTACATCATGTGGCAAACCGGTGAGCATGTGGCTCTATTAGTATAGGAGATACCTGAAAACATATCACACTTTTCATCATAGTGCTTTTACCAATGCATAAAATGCATGGAGAAGTCATTTCGAATGACTGGTCCTCAGTGTTGTGAGAACGATGACTGGTTAAAATTTTTGGTGGTTTCTTGTTCAGTCCATAGGCCTACATCATGTGGCAAACCGGTGAGCATGTGGCTCTATTAGTATAGGAGATACCTGAAAACATATCACACTTATTAACTGGGAAACAGAAACCTGTGAAACCCATAAAGGCAACAGGTTTCTGCTAATAACCAAGAAAAATTATCTTTCACAATTGGTGCAGAATCCAACCAGAGGAGCAGCACTTTTAGACCTAATACTATCTAATAGACCTGACAGAATAACAAATCTGCAGGTGGTTGGGCATTTAGGAAATAGCGACCACAATATTGTACAGTTTCACCTGTCTTTCACTAGGGGGACTTGTCAGGGAGTCACAAAAACATTGAACTTTAGGAAGGCAAAGTTTGACCAGCTTAGAGATGCCCTTAATCTGGTAGACTGGGACAATATCCTCAGAAATGAGAATACAGATAATAAATGGGAAATGTTTAAGAACATCCTAAATAGGCAGTGTAATTGGTTTATACCTTGTGGGAATAAAAGGACTAGAAATAGGAAAAACCCAATGTGGCTAAACAAAGAAGTAAGACAGGCAATTAACAGTAAAAAGAAAGCATTTGCACTACTGAAGCAGGATGGCACCATTGAAGCTCTAAAAAACTATAGGGAGAAAAATACTTTATCTAAAAAACTAATTAAAGCTGCCAAAAAGGAAACAGAGAAGCACATTGCTAAGGAGAGTAAAACTAATCCCAAACTGTTCTTCAACTATATCAATAGTAAAAGAATAAAAACTGAAAATGTAGGCCCGTTAAAAAATAGTGAGGAAAGAATGGTTGTAGATGACGAGGAAAAAGCTAACATATTAAACACCTTCTTCTCCACGGTATTCACGGTGGAAAATGAAATGCTAGGTGAAATCCCAAGAAACAATGAAAACCCTATATTAAGGGTCACCAATCTAACCCAAGAAGAGGTGCGAAACCGGCTAAATAAGATTAAAATAGATAAATCTCCGGGTCCGGATGGCATACACCCACGAGTACTAAGAGAACTAAGTAATGTAATAGATAAACCATTATTTCTTATTTTTAGGGACTCTATAGCGACAGGGTCTGTTCCGCAGGACTGGCGCATAGCAAATGTGGTGCCAATATTCAAAAAGGGCTCTAAAAGTGAACCTGGAAATTATAGGCCAGTAAGTCTAACCTCTATTGTTGGTAAAATATTTGAAGGGTTTCTGAGGGATGTTATTCTGGATTATCTCAATGAGAATAACTGTTTAACTCCATATCAGCATGGGTTTATGAGAAATCGCTCCTGTCAAACCAATCTAATCAGTTTTTATGAAGAGGTAAGCTATAGACTGGACCACGGTGAGTCATTGGACGTGGTATATCTCGATTTTTCCAAAGCGTTTGATACCGTGCCGCACAAGAGGTTGGTACACAAAATGAGAATGCTTGGTCTGGGGGAAAATGTGTGTAAATGGGTTAGTAACTGGCTTAGTGATAGAAAGCAGAGGGTGGTTATAAATGGTATAGTCTCTAACTGGGTCGCTGTGACCAGTGGGGTACCGCAGGGGTCAGTATTGGGACCTGTTCTCTTCAACATATTCATTAATGATCTGGTAGAAGGTTTACACAGTAAAATATCGATATTTGCAGATGATACAAAACTATGTAAAGCAGTTAATACAAGAGAAGATAGTATTCTGCTACAGATGGATCTGGATAAGTTGGAAACTTGGGCTGAAAGGTGGCAGATGAGGTTTAACAATGATAAATGTAAGGTTATACACATGGGAAGAAGGAATCAATGTCACCATTACACACTGAACGGGAAACCACTGGGTAAATCTGACAGGGAGAAGGACTTGGGGATCCTAGTTAATGATAAACTTACCTGGAGCAGCCAGTGCCAGGCAGCAGCTACCAAGGCAAACAGGATCATGGGGTGCATTAAAAGAGGTCTGGATACACATGATGAGAGCATTATACTGCCTCTGTACAAAACCCTAGTTAGACCGCACATGGAGTACTGTGTCCAGTTTTGGGCACCGGTGCTCAGGAAGGATATAATGGAACTAGAGAGAGTACAAAGGAGGGCAACAAAATTAATAAAGGGGATGGGAGAACTACAATACCCAGATAGATTAGCGAAATTAGGATTATTTAGTCTAGAAAAAAGACGACTGAGGGGCGATCTAATAACCATGTATAAGTATATAAGGGGACAATACAAATATCTCGCTGAGGATCTGTTTATACCAAGGAAGGTGACGGGCACAAGGGGGCATTCTTTGCGTCTGGAGGAGAGAAGGTTTTTCCACCAACATAGAAGAGGATTCTTTACTGTTAGGGCAGTGAGAATCTGGAATTGCTTGCCTGAGGAGGTGGTGATGGCGAACTCAGTCGAGGGGTTCAAGAGAGGCCTGGATGTCTTCCTGGAGCAGAACAATATTGTATCATACAATTATTAGGTTCTGTAGAAGGACGTAGATCTGGGGATTTATTATGATGGAATATAGGCTGAACTGGATGGACAAATGTCTTTTTTCGGCCTTACTAACTATGTTACTATGTTACTATGTTACTTTTCATCATAGTGCTTTTACCAATGCATAAAATGCATGGAGAAGTCATTTCGAATGACTGGTCCTCAGTGTTGTGAGAACGATGACTGGTTAAAATTTTTGGTGGTTTCTTGTTCAGTCCATAGGCCTACATCATGTGGCAAACCGGTGAGCATGTGGCTCTATTAGTATAGGAGATACCTGAAAACATATCACACTTTTCATCATAGTGCTTTTACCAATGCATAAAATGCATGGAGAAGTCATTTCGAATGACTGGTCCTCAGTGTTGTGAGAACGATGACTGGTTAAAATTTTTGGTGGTTTCTTGTTCAGTCCATAGGCCTACATCATGTGGCAAACCGGTGAGCATGTGGCTCTATTAGTATAGGAGATACCTGAAAACATATCACACTTTTCATCATAGTGCTTTTACCAATGCATAAAATGCATGGAGAAGTCATTTCGAATGACTGGTCCTCAGTGTTGTGAGAACGATGACTGGTTAAAATTTTTGGTGGTTTCTTGTTCAGTCCATAGGCCTACATCATGTGGCAAACCGGTGAGCATGTGGCTCTATTAGTATAGGAGATACCTGAAAACATATCACACTTTTCATCATAGTGCTTTTACCAATGCATAAAATGCATGGAGAAGTCATTTCGAATGACTGGTCCTCAGTGTTGTGAGAACGATGACTGCTTAAAATTTTTGGTGGTTTCTTGTTCAGTCCATAGGCCTACATCATGTGGCAAACCGGTGAGCATGTGGCTCTATTAGTATAGGAGATACCTGAAAACATATCACACTTTTCATCATAGTGCTTTTACCAATGCATAAAATGCATGGAGAAGTCATTTCGAATGACTGGTCCTCAGTGTTGTGAGAACGATGACTGGTTAAAATTTTTGGTGGTTTCTTGTTCAGTCCATAGGCCTACATCATGTGGCAAACCGGTGAGCATGTGGCTCTATTAGTATAGGAGATTCCTGAAAACATATCACACTTTTCATCATAGTGCTTTTACCAATGCATAAAATGCATGGAGAAGTCATTTCGAATGACTGGTCCTCAGTGTTGTGAGAACGATGACTGGTTAAAATTTTTGGTGGTTTCTTGTTCAGTCCATAGGCCTACATCATGTGGCAAACCGGTGAGCATGTGGCTCTATTAGTATAGGAGATACCTGAAAACATATCACACTTTTCATCATAGTGCTTTTACCAATGCGTAAAATGCATGGAGAAGTCATTTCGAATGACTGGTCCTCAGTGTTGTGAGAACGATGACTGGTTAAAATTTTTGGTGGTTTCTTGTTCAGTCCATAGGCCTACATCATGTGGCAAACCGGTGAGCATGTGGCTCTATTAGTATAGGAGATACCTGAAAACATATCACACTTTTCATCATAGTGCTTTTACCAATGCGTAAAATGCATGGAGAAGTCATTTCGAATGACTGGTCCTCAGTGTTGTGAGAACGATGACTGGTTAAAATTTTTGGTGGTTTCTTGTTCAGTCCATAGGCCTACATCATGTGGCAAACCGGTGAGCATGTGGCTCTATTAGTATAGGAGATACCTGAAAACATATCACACTTTTCATCATAGTGCTTTTACCAATGCATAAAATGCATGGAGAAGTCATTTCGAATGACTGGTCCTCAGTGTTGTGAGAACGATGACTGGTTAAAATTTTTGGTGGTTTCTTGTTCAGTCCATAGGCCTACATCATGTGGCAAACCGGTGAGCATGTGGCTCTATTAGTATAGGAGATACCTGAAAACATATCACACTTTTCATCATAGTGCTTTTACCAATGCATAAAATGCATGGAGAAGTCATTTCGAATGACTGGTCCTCAGTGTTGTGAGAACGATGACTGCTTAAAATTTTTGGTGGTTTCTTGTTCAGTCCATAGGCCTACATCATGTGGCAAACCGGTGAGCATGTGGCTCTATTAGTATAGGAGATACCTGAAAACATATCACACTTTTCATCATAGTGCTTTTACCAATGCGTAAAATGCATGGAGAAGTCATTTCGAATGACTGGTCCTCAGTGTTGTGAGAACGATGACTGGTTAAAATTTTTGGTGGTTTCTTGTTCAGTCCATAGGCCTACATCATGTGGCAAACCGGTGAGCATGTGGCTCTATTAGTATAGGAGATACCTGAAAACATATCACACTTTTCATCATAGTGCTTTTACCAATGCATAAAATGCATGGAGAAGTCATTTCGAATGACTGGTCCTCAGTGTTGTGAGAACGATGACTGGTTAAAATTTTTGGTGGTTTCTTGTTCAGTCCATAGGCCTACATCATGTGTCAAACCGGTGAGCATGTGGCTCTATTAGTATAGGAGATACCTGAAAACATATCACACTTTTCATCATAGTGCTTTTACCAATGCATAAAATGCATGGAGAAGTCATTTCGAATGACTGGTCCTCAGTGTTGTGAGAACGATGACTGGTTAAAATTTTTGGTGGTTTCTTGTTCAGTCCATAGGCCTACATCATGTGGCAAACCGGTGAGCATGTGGCTCTATTAGTATAGGAGATACCTGAAAACATATCACACTTTTCATCATAGTGCTTTTACCAATGCATAAAATGCATGGAGAAGTCATTTCGAATGACTGGTCCTCAGTGTTGTGAGAACGATGACTGGTTAAAATTTTTGGTGGTTTCTTGTTCAGTCCATAGGCCTACATCATGTGGCAAACCGGTGAGCATGTGGCTCTATTAGTATAGGAGATACCTGAAAACATATCACACTTTTCATCATAGTGCTTTTACCAATGCATAAAATGCATGGAGAAGTCATTTCGAATGACTGGTCCTCAGTGTTGTGAGAACGATGACTGGTAAAAATTTTTGGTGGTTTCTTGTTTAGTCCATAGGCCTACATCATGTGGCAAACCGGTGAGCATGTGGCTCTATTAGTATAGGAGATACCTGAAAACATATCACACTTTTCATCATAGTGCTTTACCAATGCATAAAATGCATGGAGAAGTCATTTCGAATGACTGGTCCTCAGTGTTGTGAGAACGATGACTGGTTAAAATTTTTGGTGGTTTCTTGTTCAGTCCATAGGCCTACATCATGTGGCAAACCGGTGAGCATGTGGCTCTATTAGTATAGGAGATACCTGAAAACATATCCCACTTTTCATCATAGTGCTTTTACCAATGCATAAAATGCATGGAGAAGTCATTTCGAATGACTGGTCCTCAGTGTTGTGAGAACGATGACTGGTTAAAAATTTTTGGTGGTTTCTTGTTCAGTCCATAGGCCTACATCATGTGGCAAAGCGGTGAGCATGTGGCTCTATTAGTATAGGAGATACCTGAAAACATATCACACTTTTCATCATAGTGCTTTTACCAATGCATAAAATGCATGGAGAAGTCATTTCGAATGACTGGTCCTCAGTGTTGTGAGAACGATGACTGGTTAAAATTTTTGGTGGTTTCTTGTTCAGTCCATAGGCCTACATCATGTGGCAAACCGGTGAGCATGTGGCTCTATTAGTATAGGAGATACCTGAAAACATATCACACTTTTCATCATAGTGCTTTTACCAATGCATAAAATGCATGGAGAAGTCATTTCGAATGACTGGTCCTCAGTGTTGTGAGAACGATGACTGGTTAAAATTTTTGGTGGTTTCTTGTTCAGTCCATAGGCCTACATCATGTGGCAAACCGGTGAGCATGTGGCTCTATTAGTATAGGAGATACCTGAAAACATATTACACTTTTCATCATAGTGCTTTTACCAATGCATAAAATGCATGGAGAAGTCATTTCGAATGACTGGTCCTCAGTGTTGTGAGAACGATGACTGGTTAAAATTTTTGGTGGTTTCTTGTTCAGTCCATAGGCCTACATCATGTGGCAAACCGGTGAGCATGTGGCTCTATTAGTATAGGAGATACCTGAAAACATATCACACTTTTCATCATAGTGCTTTTACCAATGCATAAAATGCATGGAGAAGTCATTTCGAATGACTGGTCCTCAGTGTTGTGAGAACGATGACTGGTTAAAATTTTTGGTGGTTTCTTGTTCAGTCCATAGGCCTACATCATGTGGCAAACCGGTGAGCATGTGGCTCTATTAGTATAGGAGATACCTGAAAACATATCACACTTTTCATCATAGTGCTTTTACCAATGCATAAAATGCATGGAGAAGTCATTTCCAATGACTGGTCCTCAGTGTTGTGAGAACGATGACTGGTTAAAATTTTTGGTGGTTTCTTGTTCAGTCCATAGGCCTACATCATGTGGCAAACCGGTGAGCATGTGGCTCTACTAGTATAGGAGATACCTGAAAACATATCACACTTTTCATCATAGTGCTTTTACCAATGCATAAAATGCATGGAGAAGTCATTTGGAATGACTGGTCCTCAGTGTTGTGAGAACGATGACTGGTTAAAATTTTTGGTGGTTTCTTGTTCAGTCCATAGGCCTACATCATGTGGCAAACCGGTGAGCATGTGGCTCTATTAGTATAGGAGATACCTGAAAACATATCACACTTTTCATCATAGTGCTTTTACCAATGCATAAAATGCATGGAGAAGTCATTTCGAATGACTGGTCCTCAGTGTTGTGAGAACGATGACTGGTTAAAATTTTTGGTGGTTTCTTGTTCAGTCCATAGGCCTACATCATGTGGCAAACCGGTGAGCATGTGGCTCTATTAGTATAGGAGATACCTGAAAACATATCACACTTTTCATCATAGTGCTTTTACCAATGCATAAAATGCATGGAGAAGTCATTTCGAATGACTGGTCCTCAGTGTTGTGAGAACGATGACTGGTTAAAATTTTTGGTGGTTTCTTGTTCAGTCCATAGGCCTTCATCATGTGGCAAACCGGTGAGCATGTGGCTCTATTAGTATAGGAGATACCTGAAAACATATCACACTTTTCATCATAGTGCTTTTACCAATGCATAAAATGCATGGAGAAGTCATTTCGAATGACTGGTCCTCAGTGTTGTGAGAACGATGACTGGTTAAAATTTTTGGTGGTTTCTTGTTCAGTCCATAGGCCTACATCATGTGGCAAACCGGTGAGCATGTGGCTCTATTAGTATAGGAGATACCTGAAAACATATCACACTTTTCATCATAGTGCTTTTACCAATGCATAAAATGCATGGAGAAGTCATTTCGAATGACTGGTCCTCAGTGTTGTGAGAACGATGACTGGTTAAAATTTTTGGTGGTTTCTTGTTCAGTCCATAGGCCTACATCATGTGGCAAACCGGTGAGCATGTGGCTCTATTAGTATAGGAGATACCTGAAAACATATCACACTTTTCATCATAGTGCTTTTACCAATGCATAAAATGCATGGAGAAGTCATTTCGAATGACTGGTCCTCAGTGTTGTGAGAACGATGACTGGTTAAAATTTTTGGTGGTTTCTTGTTCAGTCCATAGGCCTTCATCATGTGGCAAACCGGTGAGCATGTGGCTCTATTAGTATAGGAGATACCTGAAAACATATCACACTTTTCATCATAGTGCTTTTACCAATGCATAAAATGCATGGAGAAGTCATTTCGAATGACTGGTCCTCAGTGTTGTGAGAACGATGACTGGTTAAAATTTTTGGTGGTTTCTTGTTCAGTCCATAGGCCTACATCATGTGGCAAACCGGTGAGCATGTGGCTCTATTAGTATAGGAGATACCTGAAAACATATCACACTTTTCATCATAGTGCTTTTACCAATGCATAAAATGCATGGAGAAGTCATTTCGAATGACTGGTCCTCAGTGTTGTGAGAACGATGACTGGTTAAAATTTTTGGTGGTTTCTTGTTCAGTCCATAGGCCTACATCATGTGGCAAACCGGTGAGCATGTGGCTCTATTAGTATAGGAGATACCTGAAAACATATCACACTTTTCATCATAGTGCTTTTACCAATGCATAAAATGCATGGAGAAGTCATTTCGAATGACTGGTCCTCAGTGTTGTGAGAACGATGACTGGTTAAAATTTTTGGTGGTTTCTTGTTCAGTCCATAGGCCTACATCATGTGGCAAACCGGTGAGCATGTGGCTCTATTAGTATAGGAGATACCTGAAAACATATCCCACTTTTCATCATAGTGCTTTTACCAATGCATAAAATGCATGGAGAAGTCATTTCGAATGACTGGTCCTCAGTGTTGTGAGAACGATGACTGGTTAAAATTTTTGGTGGTTTCTTGTTCAGTCCATAGGCCTACATCATGTGGCAAACCGGTGAGCATGTGGCTCTATTAGTATAGGAGATACCTGAAAACATATCACACTTTTCATCATAGTGCTTTTACCAATGCATAAAATGCATGGAGAAGTCATTTCGAATGACTGGTCCTCAGTGTTGTGAGAACGATGACTGGTTAAAAATTTTTGGTGGTTTCTTGTTCAGTCCATAGGCCTACATCATGTGGCAAAGCGGTGAGCATGTGGCTCTATTAGTATAGGAGATACCTGAAAACATATCACACTTTTCATCATAGTGCTTTTACCAATGCATAAAATGCATGGAGAAGTCATTTCGAATGACTGGTCCTCAGTGTTGTGAGAACGATGACTGGTTAAAATTTTTGGTGGTTTCTTGTTCAGTCCATAGGCCTACATCATGTGGCAAACCGGTGAGCATGTGGCTCTATTAGTATAGGAGATACCTGAAAACATATCACACTTTTCATCATAGTGCTTTTACCAATGCATAAAATGCATGGAAAAGTCATTTCGAATGACTGGTCCTCAGTGTTGTGAGAACGATGACTGGTTAAAATTTTTGGTGGTTTCTTGTTCAGTCCATAGGCCTACATCATGTGGCAAACCGGTGAGCATGTGGCTCTATTAGTATAGGAGATACCTGAAAACATATCACACTTTTCATCATAGTGCTTTTACCAATGCATAAAATGCATGGAGAAGTCATTTCGAATGACTGGTCCTCAGTGTTGTGAGAACGATGACTGGTTAAAATTTTTGGTGGTTTCTTGTTCAGTCCATAGGCCTACATCCTGTGGCAAACCGGCGAGCATGTGGCTCTATTAGTATAGGAGATACCTGAAAACATATCACACTTTTCATCATAGTGCTTTTACCAATGCATAAAATGCATGGAGAAGTCATTTCGAATGACTGGTCCTCAGTGTTGTGAGAACGATGACTGGTTAAAATTTTTGGTGGTTTCTTGTTCAGTCCATAGGCCTACATCATGTGGCAAACCGGTGAGCATGTGGCTCTATTAGTATAGGAGATACCTGAAAACATATCACACTTTTCATCATAGTGCTTTTACCAATGCATAAAATGCATGGAGAAGTCATTTCGAATGACTGGTCCTCAGTGTTGTGAGAACGATGACTGGTTAAAATTTTTGGTGGTTTCTTGTTCAGTCCATAGGCCTACATCATGTGGCAAACCGGTGAGCATGTGGCTCTACTAGTATAGGAGATACCTGAAAACATATCACACTTTTCATCATAGTGCTTTTACCAATGCATAAAATGCATGGAGAAGTCATTTGGAATGACTGGTCCTCAGTGTTGTGAGAACGATGACTGGTTAAAATTTTTGGTGGTTTCTTGTTCAGTCCATAGGCCTACATCATGTGGCAAACCGGTGAGCATGTGGCTCTATTAGTATAGGAGATACCTGAAAACATATCACACTTTTCATCATAGTGCTTTTACCAATGCATAAAATGCATGGAGAAGTCATTTCGAATGACTGGTCCTCAGTGTTGTGAGAACGATGACTGGTTAAAATTTTTGGTGGTTTCTTGTTCAGTCCATAGGCCTACATCATGTGGCAAACCGGTGAGCATGTGGCTCTATTAGTATAGGAGATACCTGAAAACATATCACACTTTTCATCATAGTGCTTTTACCAATGCATAAAATGCATGGAGAAGTCATTTCGAATGACTGGTCCTCAGTGTTGTGAGAACGATGACTGGTTAAAATTTTTGGTGGTTTCTTGTTCAGTCCATAGGCCTACATCATGTGGCAAACCGGTGAGCATGTGGCTCTATTAGTATAGGAGATACCTGAAAACATATCACACTTTTCATCATAGTGCTTTTACCAATGCATAAAATGCATGGAGAAGACATTTCGAATGACTGGTCCTCAGTGTTGTGAGAACGATGACTGGTTAAAATTTTTGGTGGTTTCTTGTTCAGTCCATAGGCCTACATCATGTGGCAAACCGGTGAGCATGTGGCTCTATTAGTATAGGAGATACCTGAAAACATATCACACTTTTCATCATAGTGCTTTTACCAATGCATAAAATGCATGGAGAAGTCATTTCGAATGACTGGTCCTCAGTGTTGTGAGAACGATGACTGGTTAAAATTTTTGGTGGTTTCTTGTTCAGTCCATAGGCCTTCATCATGTGGCAAACCGGTGAGCATGTGGCTCTATTAGTATAGGAGATACCTGAAAACATATCACACTTTTCATCATAGTGCTTTTACCAATGCATAAAATGCATGGAGAAGTCATTTCGAATGACTGGTCCTCAGTGTTGTGAGAACGATGACTGGTTAAAATTTTTGGTGGTTTCTTGTTCAGTCCATAGGCCTACATCATGTGGCAAACCGGTGAGCATGTGGCTCTATTAGTATAGGAGATACCTGAAAACATATCACACTTTTCATCATAGTGCTTTTACCAATGCATAAAATGCATGGATAAGTCATTTCGAATGACTGGTCCTCAGTGTTGTGAGAACGATGACTGGTTAAAATTTTTGGTGGTTTCTTGTTCAGTCCATAGGCCTACATCATGTGGCAAACCGGTGAGCATGTGGCTCTATTAGTATAGGAGATACCTGAAAACATATCACACTTTTCATCATAGTGCTTTTACCAATGCATAAAATGCATGGAGAAGTCATTTCGAATGACTGGTCCTCAGCGTTGTGAGAACGATGACTGGTTAAAATTTTTGGTGGTTTCTTGTTCAGTCCATAGGCCTACATCATGTGGCAAACCGGTGAGCATGTGGCTCTATTAGTATAGGAGATACCTGAAAACATATCACACTTTTCATCATAGTGCTTTTACCAATGCATAAAATGCATGGAGAAGTCATTTCGAATGACTGGTCCTCAGTGTTGTGAGAACGATGACTGGTTAAAATTTTTGGTGGTTTCTTGTTCAGTCCATAGGCCTACATCATGTGGCAAACCGGTGAGCATGTGGCTCTATTAGTATAGGAGATACCTGAAAACATATCACACTTTTCATGATAGTGCTTTTACCAATGCATAAAATGCATGGAGAAGTCATTTCGAATGACTGGTCCTCAGTGTTGTGAGAACGATGACTGGTTAAAATTTTTGGTGGTTTCTTGTTCAGTCCATAGGCCTACATCATGTGGCAAACCGGTGAGCATGTGGCTCTATTAGTATAGGAGATACCTGAAAACATATCACACTTTTCATCATAGTGCTTTTACCAATGCATAAAATGCATGGAGAAGTCATTTCGAATGACTGGTCCTCAGTGTTGTGAGAACGATGACTGGTTAAAATTTTGATGGTTTCTTGTTCAGTCCATAGGCCTACATCATGTGGCAAACCGGTGAGCATGTGGCTCTATTAGTATAGGAGATACCTGAAAACATATCCCACTTTTCATCATAGTGCTTTTACCAATGCATAAAATGCATGGAGAAGTCATTTCGAATGACTGGTCCTCAGTGTTGTGAGAACGATGACTGGTTAAAATTTTTGGTGGTTTCTTGTTCAGTCCATAGGCCTACATCATGTGGCAAACCGGTGAGCATGTGGCTCTATTAGTATAGGAGATACCTGAAAACATATCACACTTTTCATCATAGTGCTTTTACCAATGCATAAAATGCATGGAGAAGTCATTTCGAATGACTGGTCCTCAGTGTTGTGAGAACGATGACTGGTTAAAATTTTTGGTGGTTTCTTGTTCAGTCCATAGGCCTACATCATGTGGCAAACCGGTGAGCATGTGGCTCTATTAGTATAGGAGATACCTGAAAACATATCACACTTTTCATCATAGTGCTTTTACCAATGCATAAAATGCATGGAGAAGTCATTTCGAATGACTGGTCCTCAGTGTTGTGAGAACGATGACTGGTTAAAATTTTTGGTGGTTTCTTGTTCAGTCCATAGGCCTACATCATGTGGCAAACCGGTGAGCATGTGGCTCTATTAGTATAGGAGATACCTGAAAACATATCACACTTTTCATCATAGTGCTTTTACCAATGCATAAAATGCATGGAGAAGTCATTTCGAATGACTGGTCCTCAGTGTTGTGAGAACGATGACTGGTTAAAATTTTTGGTGGTTTCTTGTTCAGTCCATAGGCCTACATCATGTGGCAAACCGGTGAGCATGTGGCTCTATTAGTATAGGAGATACCTGAAAACATATCACACTTTTCATCATAGTGCTTTTACCAATGCATAAAATGCATGGAGAAGTCATTTCGAATGACTGGTCCTCAGTGTTGTGAGAACAGTGACTGGTTAAAATTTTTGGTGGTTTCTTGTTCAGTCCATAGGCCTACATCATGTGGCAAACCGGTGAGCATGTGGCTCTATTAGTATAGGAGATACCTGAAAACATATCACACTTTTCATCATAGTGCTTTTACCAATGCATAAAATGCATGGAGAAGTCATTTCGAATGACTGGTCCTCAGTGTTGTGAGAACGATGACTGGTTAAAATTTTTGGTGGTTTCTTGTTCAGTCCATAGGCCTACATCATGTGGCAAACCGGTGAGCATGTGGCTCTATTAGTATAGGAGATACCTGAAAACATATCACACTTTTCATCATAGTGCTTTTACCAATGCATAAAATGCATGGAGAAGTCATTTCGAATGACTGGTCCTCAGTGTTGTGAGAACGATGACTGGTTAAAATTTTTGGTGGTTTCTTGTTCAGTCCATAGGCCTACATCATGTGGCAAACCGGTGAGCATGTGGCTCTATTAGTATAGGAGATACCTGAAAACATATCACACTTTTCATCATAGTGCTTTTACCAATGCATAAAATGCATGGAGAAGTCATTTCGAATGACTGCTCCTCAGTGTTGTGAGAACGATGACTGGTTAAAATTTTTGGTGGTTTCTTGTTCAGTCCATAGGCCTACATCATGTGGCAAACCGGTGAGCATGTGGCTCTATTAGTATAGGAGATACCTGAAAACATATCACACTTTTCATCATAGTGCTTTTACCAATGCATAAAATGCATGGAGAAGTCATTTCGAATGACTGGTCCTCAGTGTTGTGAGAACGATGACTGGTTAAAATTTTTGGTGGTTTCTTGTTCAGTCCATAGGCCTACATCATGTGGCAAACCGGTGAGCATGTGGCTCTATTAGTATAGGAGATACCTGAAAACATATCCCACTTTTCATCATAGTGCTTTTACCAATGCATAAAATGCATGGAGAAGTCATTTCGAATGACTGGTCCTCAGTGTTGTGAGAACGATGACTGGTTAAAAATTTTTGGTGGTTTCTTGTTCAGTCCATAGGCCTACATCATGTGGCAAAGCGGTGAGCATGTGGCTCTATTAGTATAGGAGATACCTGAAAACATATCACACTTTTCATCATAGTGCTTTTACCAATGCATAAAATGCATGGAGAAGTCATTTCGAATGACTGGTCCTCAGTGTTGTGAGAACGATGACTGGTTAAAATTTTTGGTGGTTTCTTGTTCAGTCCATAGGCCTACATCATGTGGCAAACCGGTGAGCATGTGGCTCTATTAGTATAGGAGATACCTGAAAACATATCACACTTTTCATCATAGTGCTTTTACCAATGCATAAAATGCATGGAGAAGTCATTTCGAATGACTGGTCCTCAGTGTTGTGAGAACGATGACTGGTTAAAATTTTTGGTGGTTTCTTGTTCAGTCCATAGGCCTACATCATGTGGCAAACCGGTGAGCATGTGGCTCTATTAGTATAGGAGATACCTGAAAACATATTACACTTTTCATCATAGTGCTTTTACCAATGCATAAAATGCATGGAGAAGTCATTTCGAATGACTGGTCCTCAGTGTTGTGAGAACGATGACTGGTTAAAATTTTTGGTGGTTTCTTGTTCAGTCCATAGGCCTACATCATGTGGCAAACCGGTGAGCATGTGGCTCTATTAGTATAGGAGATACCTGAAAACATATCACACTTTTCATCATAGTGCTTTTACCAATGCATAAAATGCATGGAGAAGTCATTTCGAATGACTGGTCCTCAGTGTTGTGAGAACGATGACTGGTTAAAATTTTTGGTGGTTTCTTGTTCAGTCCATAGGCCTACATCATGTGGCAAACCGGTGAGCATGTGGCTCTATTAGTATAGGAGATACCTGAAAACATATCACACTTTTCATCATAGTGCTTTTACCAATGCATAAAATGCATGGAGAAGTCATTTCCAATGACTGGTCCTCAGTGTTGTGAGAACGATGACTGGTTAAAATTTTTGGTGGTTTCTTGTTCAGTCCATAGGCCTACATCATGTGGCAAAGGTGAGCATGTGGCTCTATTAGTATAGGAGATACCTGAAAACATATCACACTTTTCATCATAGTGCTTTTACCAATGCATAAAATGCATGGAGAAGTCATTTCGAATGACTGGTCCTCAGTGTTGTGAGAACGATGACTGGTTAAAATTTTTGGTGGTTTCTTGTTCAGTCCATAGGCCTACATCATGTGGCAAACCGGTGAGCATGTGGCTCTATTAGTATAGGAGATACCTGAAAACATATCACACTTTTCATCATAGTGCTTTTACCAATGCATAAAATGCATGGAGAAGTCATTTCGAATGACTGGTCCTCAGTGTTGTGAGAACGATGACTGGTTAAAATTTTTGGTGGTTTCTTGTTCAGTCCATAGGCCTACATCATGTGACAAACCGGTGAGCATGTGGCTCTATTAGTATAGGAGATACCTGAAAACATATCACACTTTTCATCATAGTGCTTTTACCAATGCATAAAATGCATGGAGAAGTCATTTCGAATGACTGGTCCTCAGTGTTGTGAGAACGATGACTGGTTAAAATTTTTGGTGGTTTCTTGTTCAGTCCATAGGCCTACATCATGTGGCAAACCGGTGAGCATATGGCTCTATTAGTATAGGAGATACCTGAAAACATATCACACTTTTCATCATAGTGCTTTTACCAATGCATAAAATGCATGGAGAAGTCATTTCGAATGACTGGTCCTCAGTGTTGTGAGAACGATGACTGGTTAAAATTTTTGGTGGTTTCTTGTTCAGTCCATAGGCCTACATCATGTGACAAACCGGTGAGCATGTGGCTCTATTAGTATAGGAGATACCTGAAAACATATCACACTTTTCATCATAGTGCTTTTACCAATGCATAAAATGCATGGAGAAGTCATTTCGAATGACTGGTCCTCAGTGTTGTGAGAACGATGACTGGTTAAAATTTTTGGTGGTTTCTTGTTCAGTCCATAGGCCTACATCATGTGGCAAACCGGTGAGCATGTGGCTCTATTAGTATAGGAGATACCTGAAAACATATCACACTTTTCATCATAGTGCTTTTACCAATGCATAAAATGCATGGAGAAGTCATTTCGAATGACTGGTCCTCAGTGTTGTGAGAACAATGACTGGTTAAAATTTTTGGTGGTTTCTTGTTCAGTCCATAGGCCTACATCATGTGGCAAACCGGTGAGCATGTGGCTCTATTAGTATAGGAGATACCTGAAAACATATCACACTTTTCATCATAGTGCTTTTACCAATGCATAAAATGCATGGAGAAGTCATTTCGAATGACTGGTCCTCAGTGTTGTGAGAACGATGACTGGTTAAAATTTTTGGTGGTTTCTTGTTCAGTCCATAGGCCTACATCATGTGGCAAACCGGTGAGCATATGGCTCTATTAGTGTAGGAGATACCTGAAAACATATCACACTTTTCATCATAGTGCTTTTACCAATGCATAAAATGCATGGAGAAGTCATTTCGAATGACTGGTCCTCAGTGTTGTGAGAACGATGACTGGTTAAAATTTTTGGTGGTTTCTTGTTCAGTCCATAGGCCTACATCATGTGACAAACCGGTGAGCATGTGGCTCTATTAGTATAGGAGATACCTGAAAACATATCACACTTTTCATCATAGTGCTTTTACCAATGCATAAAATGCATGGAGAAGTCATTTCGAATGACTGGTCCTCAGTGTTGTGAGAACGATGACTGGTTAAAATTTTTGGTGGTTTCTTGTTCAGTCCATAGGCCTACATCATGTGGCAAACCAGTGAGCATGTGGCTCTATTAGTATAGGAGATACCTGAAAACATATCACACTTTTCATCATAGTGCTTTTACCAATGCATAAAATGCATGGAGAAGTCATTTCGAATGACTGGTTCTCAGTGTTGTGAGAACGATGACTGGTTAAAATTTTTGGTGGTTTCTTGTTCAGTCCATAGGCCCACATCATGTGGCAAACCGGTGAGCATGTGGCTCTATTAGTATAGGAGATACCTGAAAACATATCACACTTTTCATCATAGTGCTTTTACCAATGCATAAAATGCATGGAGAAGTCATTTCGAATGACTGGTCCTCAGTAGAGTTGAGCGACCTTGACCTTTTTAGAGTCGAGCCGGGTTTTGCGAAACCCGACTATGTCCAAAGTCGGGTCGAGTGAAATCGGCCGATTATGACGTAAAGTCGGGATCGACCGAAACACGAAACCCAATGCAAGTCAATGGGGCAGCATAGTCGGCAGTGAGTGGGGGCCAGGAAAACACCTAGAGTGGCCATTTTAATGTCAAAACCATCCATTCTTCTTAATGAAGCTTGTCAAGCGTAATTTACCTTATAATAATTGGAAGGCATTTGAAATTGGGGGTCATTTGGCTAAAGTTGTGGGGGGTAGGGCTGGTTCAAGTAATTAGTGGGCCCAGGAAATCTGGACCACGTCACGGCAGTGGAGCAGGGAGAGGTAAGTATTTCAACTTTGCAAGTGCTGTGAACCTGAGCAAGCAGGGGGGGCCCACTCGTTGGCATTGGCACTGGCACAGGGCCCCTCAAAGTACAGCGGTGTGTTTGCACGGCGGGGGCGCCTCCCACCGGCAGCAACACTTTTGCGTACTATGAGAGGCCCTGTGCCAGTGACGTCGCCAACTAGTATTCCTCCCCCCACCTGATGAAGGAACCTGCACTTTCATCTGCACCTTCCTCTTTGTCCCCGTGTAAGGTGGTATGGTATGCGGGAAGAGCAACCTGACTTTCAGCAGGGTCACAATGTTGTTGTGTAGCGTGCACGGGGAATGTTGCGTTATGGGTCAATGTACCAGCAGACTCATCTATCACTGGCTGGGCAATGGGCACGATGAAGTGGAAACACAGATATAGGCCCAAAGAAGAAAGTGGGCTAAATGCAGTTCAAAATTGGTAACACAGGAATAACCAGGGGGCATTGCAGTGGAGGACAACTGGAATGAGAGGCTGACACAGAGAGTAGGGCCAAATCAGTAAGTAGTCGAAATGCAGTTCAAAATTGGCAACCGTAGTAAACAGGCGGCACAGCTTTGTTCAGTGGAGGAGAACAGCAAGGAGTGGCAGACACCGATAGTAGGCCCCAAACCAACTAGTACGCCAAATGCAGTTGTTCCATTTAACCACAATTTAATGAGAGCCTGAAGATAGAAGCTCAGGAAAGGCAACCTGGGGAACACCTTGGAGTGTAACACACCATCTCTCTCCACCCCATACCCATTTTGTATGGCCTAATGCAGTGTACTTTTCTACAACTACTAAACGAGAGTCGGAAGACCGAAGCAATGGCAAGGAAACCTGGGGAACACCTTAGAGTGTAACACACCCTCTCTCTACACCCCATACCCAATTTGAAGGCCTAATGCAGTGTAGTTTCCAAGAACTACTAAACGAGAGCCGGAAGATCGAAGCTCAGGAAAGGCAACCTGGGGAACACCTTGGAGTGTAACACACCCTCTCGCTACACCCCATACCCAATTTGAAGGCCTAATGCAGCGTAGTTTCCAACAACTACTAAACGAGAGCCGGAAGATCGAAGCTCAGGAAAGGCAACCTGGGGAACACCTTGGAGTGTAACAAACCCTCTCTCTACACCCCATACCCAATTTGTAGGCCTAATGCAGCGTAGTTTCCGACAACTACTAAACGAGAGCATGAAGATCGAAGCTCAGGAAAGGCAACCTGGGGAACACCTTGGAGTGTAACACACCCTCTCTCTACACCCCATACCCAATTTGTAGGCCTAATGCAGCGTAGTTTCCGACAACTACTAAACGAGAGCCGGAATATCGAAGCTCAGGAAAGGCAACCTGGGGAACACCTTGGAGTGTAACACACCCTCTCTCTACGCCCCATACCCAATTTGTAGGCCTAATGCAGCGTAGTTTCCGACAACTACTAAACGAGAGCCGGAATATCGAAGCTCAGGAAAGGCAACCTGGGGAACACCTTGGAGTGTAACACACCCTCTCTCTACACCCCATACCCAATTTGAAGGCCTAATGCAGTGTAGTTTCCAAGAACTACTAAACGAGAGCCGGAAGATCGAAGCTCAGGAAAGGCAACCTGGGGAACACCTTGGAGTGTAACACACCCTCTCGCTACACCCCATACCCAATTTGAAGGCCTAATGCAGCGTAGTTTCCAACAACTACTAAACGAGAGCCGGAAGATCGAAGCTCAGGAAAGGCAACCTGGGGAACACCTTGGAGTGGAACACACCATCTCTCTACACCCCATACCCAATTTGAAGGCCTAATGCAGAGTAGTTTCCAAGAACTACTAAACGAGAGCCGGAAGATCGAAGCTCAGGAAAGGCAACCTGGGGAACACCTTGGAGTGTAACACAACGTCTCTCTACACGACGGAAGGGCTGATTCTTAGGAAGGAAGGCTGTTGGAAATAAGCATTGCGCGTCCGAGGGTGATTATATTCTTATTAGGTATATACTCACCCTCGGACGCGCCCTGCTTCTTTATTTGGAATGAATGTTTATTTGCAATGTGGTGTTGACTTTCTCTATTATTTTGGTAATTAATGATTTTATTATTTTCATTATTTTGCATCTTCTCGGCAATAATATAAAGAAGACGCGACAGGACAACACTCGGTGGATGCCATATGTGTGTTTTCAATTTAAAAAAACTTTCAGTTAACTACTTGCAGGAGAAAGTAATTGTAGCTGGTGGCCATTTTTAGTACTGTACCAGATTAGAGTTGTGTGTTTGTTTTTAATGTTAAAATGTCTGCATTTGATATCTCACCAGTATTTTCTTTTTTATAAGCAAAATACTTATTTTTATATTTTCTGATGTTGGTTCCAGGGGTACACGGCCAGCAGTGCCCTGGTCAGTGTAGTAGTAGTTGAAAGAATGGACCGCAGACAGGCATCGAAGGCCTAAAATAATAACACATGGCTGTAGGCAATTTTAAATTGGTTCCAGGGGTACACGGACAGCAGTGGTGTGGTCAGTGGAGGCCTAGTGGAAGGAGTGACCGCAGACAGGCATCGAAGGCCTAAAATAATAACACATGGCTGTAGGCAATTTTAAATTGGTTCCAGGGGTACACGGGCAGCAGTGACCTGGTCAGTGTAGTAGTAGTTGAAAGAATGGACCGCAGACAGGCATCGAAGGCCTAAAATAAAAAAATTGGGCTGGCTGTAGGCAATTTTAAATTGGTTCCAGGGGTACACGGGCAGCAGTGGTGTGGTCAGTGGAGGCCTAGTGGAAGGAGTGACCGCAGACAGGCATCGAAGGCCTAAAATAATAACACATGGCTGTAGGCAATTTTAAATTGGTTCCAGGGGTACACGGGCAGCAGTGACCTGGTCAGTGTAGTAGTAGTTGAAAAAATGGACCGCAGACAGGCATCGAATGCCTAAAATAATAACACATGGCTGTAGGCAATTTTAAATTGGTTCCAGGGGTACACGGACAGCAGTGACCTGGTCAGTGTAGTAGTAGTTGAAAGAATGGACCGCAGACAGGCATCGAAGGCCTAAAATAAAAAAATTGGGCTGGCTGTAGGCAATTTTAAATTGGTTCCAGGGGTACACGGGCAGCAGTGGTGTGGTCAGTGGAGGCCTAG
The DNA here is from genome assembly GCF_032444005.1 of Ranitomeya imitator. Classification (NCBI taxonomy): domain Eukaryota; kingdom Metazoa; phylum Chordata; class Amphibia; order Anura; family Dendrobatidae; genus Ranitomeya; species Ranitomeya imitator. The sequence continues at coordinate 34,772 of NW_027193652.1, read as the reverse complement.
TGGAAGGAGTGACCGCAGACAGGCATCGAAGGCCTAAAATAATAACACATGGCTGTAGGCAATTTTAAATTGGTTCCAGGGGTACACGGACAGCAGTGGTGTGGTCAGTGGAGGCCTAGTGGAAGGAGTGACCGCAGACAGGCATCGAAGGCCTAAAATAATAACACATGGCTGTAGGCAATTTTAAATTGGTTCCAGGGGTACACGGACAGCAGTGACCTGGTCAGTGTAGTAGTAGTTGAAAGAATGGACCGCAGACAGGCATCGAAGGCCTAAAATAAAAAAATTGGGCTGGCTGTAGGCAATTTTAAATTGGTTCCAGGGGTACACGGACAGCAGTGGTGTGGTCAGTGGAGGCCTAGTGGAAGGAGTGACCGCAGACAGGCATCGAAGGCCTAAAATAATAACACATGGCTGTAGGCAATTTTAAATTGGTTCCAGGGGTACACGGACAGCAGTGACCTGGTCAGTGTAGTAGTAGTTGAAAGAATGGACCGCAGACAGGCATCGAAGGCCTAAAATAAAAAAATTGGGCTGGCTGTAGGCAATTTTAAATTGGTTCCAGGGGTACACGGGCAGCAGTGACCTGGTCAGTGTAGTAGTAGTTGAAAGAATGGACCGCAGACAGGCTTAGAAGGCCTAACATAACAAACTTGGGCTGGCTGTAGGCACTTTTAAATTGGTTCCAGGGGTACACGGGCAGCAGTGGTCTGGTCAGTGGAAGTCTAGTGGAAGGAGTGACCGCAGACAGGCTTCCAAGGCCTAACATAACAAACTTGGGCTGGCTGTAGGCACTTTTAAATTGGTTCCAGGGGTACACGGGCAGCAGTGGTCTGGTCAGTGGAAGTCTAGTGGAAGGAGTGACCGCAGACAGGCTTCCAAGGCCTAACATAACAAACTTGGGCTGGCTGTAGGCACTTTTAAATTGGTTCCAGGGGTACACGGGCAGCAGTGGTCTGGTCAGTGGAAGTCTAGTGGAAGGAGTGACCGCAGACAGGCTTCCAAGGCCTAACATAACAAACTTGGGCTGGCTGTAGGCACTTTTAAATTGGTTCCAGGGGTACACGGGCAGCAGTGGTCTGGTCAGTGGAAGTCTAGTGGAAGGAGTGACCGCAGACAGGCTTCCAAGGCCTAACATAACAAACTTGGGCTGGCTGTAGGCACTTTTAAATTGGTTCCAGGGGTACACGGGCAGCAGTGGTCTGGTCAGTGGAAGTCTAGTGGAAGGAGTGACCGCAGACAGGCTTCGAAGGCCTAACATAACAAAATTGGGCTGGCTGTAGGCACTTTAAATTGGTTCCAGGGGTACATGGGCAGCAGTGGTCTGGTCAGTGGAAGTCTAGTGGAAGGAGTGACCGCAGACAGGCTTCCAAGGCCTAACATAACAAACTTGGGCTGGCTGTAGGCACTTTTAAATTGGTTCCAGGGGTACACGGGCAGCAGTGGTCTGGTCAGTGGAAGTCTAGTGGAAGGAGTGACCGCAGACAGGCTTCGAAGGCCTAACATAACAAAATTGGGCTGGCTGTAGGCACTTTAAATTGGTTCCAGGGGTACATGGGCAGCAGTGTATGGTCAGTGGAAGTCTAGTGGAAGGAGTGACGGCAGACAGTCTTCGAAGGCCTAACATAACAAAATTGGGCTGACTGTAGGCACTTTTAAATTGGTTCCAGGGTAACACGGCCAGCAGTGGCCTGGTCAGTGTAGTAGTTGTAGAAAGAAGGGACCGCAGACAGGCTTCGAAGGCCTAACATAACAAAAATGTCAAAACAATGGTATTGTCAGTGCCAGGCATTGAAGGATGTCAGCGGCTAGACTACACATTGGTGAAGCTGTGAGAGATAATTTTGCTAGTGGTAGAGCACTGTTTGAGCTGGGGGGGGGAACTGTCTTGTGGCCGGCGGTACAGGCACAGGGCCCCTCATATTACAACGGTGTGTCTGACGTTGGGTGCGCACCACCACCGCCAGAGACACTTTATTGTACTATGAGGGACCCAGTGGCAGTGCCGTCGACCAAAAGCGGCCACACCCACCTCTTCAGACAAACAGCACTCTCAAGGGTCCAAGCGCAAAGTGGCGATAGCACGGCCCCGTGTGGGGAGTTTGGCCATTTCGTGAGGTGGAAACATGTCGTATGCTGGACAATCAGGTGAAGAAAATTACGAGATTGGAAAAGTCATTCAGAATAGTCCACAGGCAAGACCTTTTCATAGGAAAGCTAGGTGTCAGCCGGGCAGGGTGGGGCAAAAGATTTTGAAATCCAGTTGTGGTTCATTTTAATGAAGGTTAGATCATCTACATTTTGGGTAGCCAGACGAGTCCTTTTTTCTGTTAGTATTGAACCTGCAGCACTGAATACTCTTTCTGATAGGACACTAGCTGCCGGGCAAGCAAGCTCCTGCAATGCATATTCTGCCAATTCTGGCCAGGTGTCAAATTTGGATGCCCAGTAATCAAATGGGAATGACGGTTGAGGGAGAACGTCGATAAGGGATGAAAAATAGTTTGTAACCATACTGGACAAATGTTGTCTCCTGTCACTTTGAATTGATGCTGCAGTACCTGTCCTGTCTGCGGTCATAGAAAAATCACTCCACAACCTGGTCAGAAAACCCCTCTGTCCAACGCCACTTCTGATTTCTGCCCCTCTAACACCTCTGGTCTGCTGGCCCCTGGAGCTCGTGTGAGAACGATCACGGGCGCTGTGTGCAGGGAATGCCAGAAGCAAACGGTCAACAAGAGTTGATTGTTTTGTTGCTAATATTAGTTCCAAGTTCTCATGTGGCATAATATTTTGCAATTTGCCTTTATAGCGAGGATCAAGGAGGCAGGCCAACCAGTAATCGTCATCGTTCATCATTTTTGTAATGCGTGTGTCCCTTTTGAGGATACGCAAGGCATAATCCGCCATGTGGGCCAAAGTTCCCGTTGTCAAATCTGCGGTTGTGCTTGGTTGAGGGGCAGTTGCAGGCAAATCTACGTCACTTGTGTCCCTCAAAAAACCAGAACCCGGCCTTGCCACGCCACCAATTTCCCGTGCCCCCGGGAAAGCTTCCTCATTAAAAATATACTCATCCCCATCATCCTCCTCATCCTCCACCTCCTCTTCGCCCGGTACCTCGTCATGTACACTGCCCTGACCAGACAATCGCTGACTGTCATCAAGGCTTTCCTCTTCCTCTGGTGCAGACGCCTGATCCTTTATGTGCGTCAAACTTTGCATCAGCAGACGCATTAGGGGGATGCTCATGCTTATTATGGCGTTGTCTGCACTAACCAGCCGTGTGCATTCCTCAAAACACTGAAGGACTTGACACATGTCTTGAATCTTCGACCACTGCACACCTGACAACTCCATGTCTGCCATCCTACTGCCTGCCCGTGTATGTGTATCCTCCCACAAAAACATAACAGCCCGCCTCTGTTCGCACAGTCTCTGAAGCATGTGCAGTGTTGAGTTCCACCTTGTTGCAACGTCTATGATTAGGCGATGCTGGGGAAGGTTCAAAGAACGCTGATAGGTCTGCATACGGCTGGAGTGTACAGGCGAACGGCGGATATGTTTGCAAAGTCCACGCACTTTGAGGAGCAGGTCGGATAACCCCGGATAACTTTTCAGGAAGCACTGCACCACCAGGTTTAAGGTGTGAGCCAGGCAAGGAATGTGTTTCAGTTGGGAAAGGGAGATGGCAGCCATGAAATTCCTTCCGTTATCACTCACTACCTTGCCTGCCTCAAGATCTACAGTGCCCAGCCACGACTGCGTTTCTTGCTGCAAGAACTCGGACAGAACTTCCGCGGTGTGTCTATTGTCGCCCAAACACTTCATAGCCAATACAGCCTGCTGACGTATGCCAGTAGCTGCCCCATAATGGGAGACCTGGTGTGCAACAGTGGCAGGTGCGGATGGAGTGTTTGTGCGACTGCGGTCTGTGGACGAGCTCTTGCTTCTGCAGGAGGACGAGGAGGAGGAGGAGGAGGGGGTGCGAACGGCTACAGACAACTGTTTACTAGACCGTGGGCTAGGCAGAACTGTCCCAAACTTGCTGTCCCCTGTGGACCCTGAATCCACCACATTTACCCAGTGTGCCGTGATGGACACGTAACGTCCCTGGCCATGCCTACTGGTCCATGCATCTGTTGTCAGGTGCACCTTTGTGCTCACAGATTGCCTGAGTGCATGGACGATGCGCTCTTTAACATGCTGGTGGAGGGCTGGGATGGCTTTTCTGGAAAAAAAGTGTCGACTGGGTAGCTCGTAGCGTGGTACAGCGTAGTCCATCAGGTCTTTGAAAGCTTCGCTTTCAACTAACCGGTAGGGCATCATCTCTAACGAGATTAGTCTAGCTATGTGGGCGTTCAAACCCTGTGTACGCGGATGCGAGGCTAAGTATTTCCTTTTTCTAACCATAGTCTCATGTAGGGTGAGCTGGACTGGAGAGCTGGAGATCGTGGAACTAGCGGGGGTGCCGGTGGACATGGCAGACTGAGAGACGGTGGGAGATGGTATTGTTGCCGCCGGTGCCCTAGATGCAGTGTTTCCTACTACGAAACTGGTGATTCCCTGACCCTGACTGCTTTGGCCTGGCAAAGATACCTGCACAGATACAGCAGGTGGTGCGCTAAATGGTGGTCCTACACTGCCGGAAGGGATGTTGCGTTGATGACTAGCTTCATTGGCCGAGGGTGCAACAACCTTAAGGGACGTTTGGTAGTTAGTCCAAGCTTTCAAATGCATGGTGGTTAAATGTCTATGCATGCAACTAGTATTGAGACTTTTCAGATTCTGACCTCTGCTTAAGGAAGTAGAACATTTTTGACAGATGACTTTGCGCTGATCAATTGGATGTTGTTTAAAAAAATGCCAGACTGCACTCTTTCTAGCATCGGATACCTTTTCAGGCATTGCAGACTGAGCTTTAACCGGATGGCCACGCTGTCCTCCACCAGGTTTTGGCTTTGCCACGCGTTTTGGGCAAGATACGGGCCCGGCAGATGGAACCTGTGGCGATGTTGATGCCTGCTGCGGCCCCTCCTCCTCCTCTGCTTCAGAACTGCTGCCGCCTGCACCCTGTTCCCCCAATGGCTGCCAATCGGGGTCAAGAACTGGGTCATCTAATAACTCTTCTTGTACCTCCTGCGCAACTTCGTCTGTGTCACCGTGTCGTTCGGTGGTATAGCGTTCGTGATGGGGCAACATAGTCTCATCAGGGTCTGATTCTTGATCAGCACCCTGCGAGGGCAATGTTGTGGTCTGAGTCAAAGGACCAGCATAGTAGTCTGGCTGTGGCTGTGCGTCAGTGCACTCCATGTCAGATTCAATTTGTAATGGGCATGGACTGTTAACTGCTTCACTTTCTAAGCCAGGGACGGTATGTGTAAAGAGCTCCATGGAGTAACCCGTTGTGTCGCCTGCTGCATTCTTCTCTGTTGTTGTTTTTGCTGAAGAGGACAAGGAAGTGACTTGTCCCTGACCGTGAACATCCACTAACGACGCGCTGCTTTTACTTTTACCAGTTTCACGAGATGAGGCAAAAGAGCTAGAGGCTGAGTCAGCAAGATAAGCCAAAACTTGCTCTTGCTGCTCCGGCTTTAAAAGCGGTTTTCCTAATCCCAGAAAAGGGAGCGTTCGAGGCCTTGTGTAGCCGGACGACGAACCTGGCTCCACAGCTCCAGACTTAGGTGCAATATTTTTTCCCCCACGACCACCTGATGCTCCACCACTACCACTACCCTCATTACCAGCTGACAATGAACGCCCCCGGCCACGACCTCTTCCACTAGACTTCCTCATTGTTTTAAAAACGTAACCAAACTAACGTTATTTGTTGCAGTCACACAACTTACACGGTGAGCTATAACTTCAGTATGATTTAGCTACCCCTTTACAGGTTGGTGAGACCACAGCGAAAATCAGGCCCAATGTTACACACTCTTTTTTTGGTGGCTGCAAATTAGAGAGATGCCCCACACGCAGGACTGTCACTGAAGCACAAATGTTAATATTAATGTCACACTATTATTTTTTTTTTATTTTTATTTTTTTCAGGAACACTTTAGAAACCCCCCAAAAAAAAAAAAATAGATTTTTGCAGGGAGAATTTAGAAAACAAATGTAACAAACTATATGCTTTCTATGGGCCACTGAGTGAGAGATGACGCACCCAGGAGTCAAGACTGGCACACAAGCAGAAAGGCCAATATTAATCTCCCACTGTTTTATTTGGTTGTTTTTTTTTTTTTTTTTTCAGGGAGACTTTAGAAAAAAAAATAATAAAAAAAATATGATTTTATCAGGAAGAATTTAGAAACCAAATAAAATAAAATGATTTTTTCAGGGAGAATTTATAAAACAAATAAAACCAAAAATAGGCGTTCTATGGCCCACTGACTGAGAGATGACGCACCCAGGAGTCAAGACTGGCACACAAGCAGAAAGGCCAATATTAATCTCCCACTGTTTTTTTTTTTTTTTTTCAGGGAGACTTTAGAAAAAAAAATAATAAAAAAAATATGATTTTATCAGGAAGAATTTAGAAACCAAATAAAATAAAATGATTTTTTCAGGGAGAATTTAGAAAACAAATAAAACCAAAAATAGGCGTTCTATGGCCCACTGACTGAGAGATGACGCACACAGGAGTCAGGAGTGGCACACAAACCCAGAGGCCAATATTTTTCTACCAATGATTGATGTAGTTATTTTCTCTGGTAGATTTTAGAACCCAAATCAAGGAAAAAAAATATAGGCTTTCTATGGACCACAATTGGAGAGAGAGAGAGAGAGAGAGAGAGAGAGAGAGATGGCACACCCAGGAGTCAAGACTGGCACACAAGCAGAAAGGCCAATATTAATCTCCCACTGTTTTTTTGGTTGTTTTTTTTTTTTTTTTTTCAGGGAGACTTTAGAAAAAAAAATAATAAAAAAAATATGATTTTATCAGGAAGAATTTAGAAACCAAATAAAATAAAATGATTTTTTCAGGGAGAATTTAGAAAACAAATAAAACCAAAAATATGCGTTCTATGGCCCACTGACTGAGAGAGAGAGAGAGATGGAACGCTTAGTACTGGCACACAAGCCCAAAGGGCAATATTAATCTCCCTTTTTTTTTCCAGGGAGAATTTCTGAAACCCAAAAAAAAAATAAAATAGGCTTTCTATGGCCCACTATTTGTGAGAGAGATGGGACGCTCAGGACTGGCACAGATGGCACGCTCAGGACTGGCACAGAAGCCCAGAGGCCAATATTAATCTCCCTTTTTTTCTGGGAGAATTTATAAAACCAAAAAAATATTTAAATAGGCTTTCTATGGCCCACTATTTGTGAGAGAGATGGCACGCTCAGGACTGGCACAGATGGCACGCTCACAACTGGCACACAAGCCCAGAGGCCAATATTAATCTCCCTTTTTTCAGGGAGAATTTCTAAAACCCAAAAAAAAAATAAAATAGGCTTTCTATGGCCCACTATTTGTGAGAGAGATGGGACGCTCAGGACTGGCACAGATGGCACGCTCAGGACTGGCACAGAAGCCCAGAGGCCAATATTAATCTCCCTTTTTTTCTGGGAGAATTTATAAAACCAAAAAAATATTTAAATAGGCTTTCTATGGCCCACTATTTGTGAGAGAGATGGCACGCTCAGGACTGGCACAGATGGCACGCTCACAACTGGCACACAAGCCCAGAGGCCAATATTAATCTCCCTTTTTTCAGGGAAAATTGATAAAACAAAAAAAAAAATTAAATAGGCTTTCTATGGCCCACTATTTGTGAGAGAGATGGCACGCTCAGGGCTGGCTGGCACAGATGGCACGCTCAGGACTGGCACACAAGCCCAGAGGCCAATATTAATCTCCCTTTTTTTCTGGGAGAATTTATAAAACCAAAAAAATATTTAAATAGGCTTTCTATGGCCCACTATTTGTGAGAGAGATGGCACGCTCAGGACTGGCACAGATGGCACGCTCACAACTGGCACACAAGCCCAGAGGCCAATATTAATCTCCCTTTTTTCAGGGAAAATTGATAAAACAAAAAAAAAAATTAAATAGGCTTTCTATGGCCCACTATTTGTGAGAGAGATGGCACGCTCAGGGCTGGCTGGCACAGATGGCACGCTCAGGACTGGCACACAAGCCCAGAGGCCAATATTAATCTCCCTTTTTTTCTGGGAGAATTTATAAAACCAAAAAAATATTTAAATAGGCTTTCTATGGCCCACTATTTGTGAGAGAGATGGCACGCTCAGGACTGGCACAGATGGCACGCTCACAACTGGCACACAAGCCCAGAGGCCAATATTAATCTCCCTTTTTTCAGGGAAAATTTATAAAACAAAAAAAAAATTAAATAGGCTTTCTATGGCCCACTATTTGTGAGAGAGATGGCACGCTCAGGGCTGGCACAGATGGCACGCTCAGGACTGGCACACAAGCCCAGAGGCCAATATTAATCTCCCTTTTTTTCAGGGAGAATTTATAAAACCAAAAAAAAAAATAAATAGGCTTTCTATGGCCCACTATTTGTGAGAGAGATGGCACACTCAGGACTGGCACACAAGCCCAAAGGCCAATATTAATCTCCCACTGTATTTTTATCAGGGAGAATTTATACACCCCACAAAAAAAAATACAGAAAAATGAAAAGGCTTTCTATGGCCCACTATGTGAGAGAGATGGCACACACAGGGATGGCACTCTAGCAGAAATGCCAAATTGCCAATCTTAATCTCCCACCAAAAAAAAAAAAAAAAAAAAAACAGGGAATGTCCTACAATTACTATCTCCCTGCCTGCAGTAATCTCAGCCAGGTATGGCAGGCAGCTACTATCTCCCTGCCTGCAGTAATCTCAGCCAGGTATGGCAGGCAGCAATAAGGAGTGGACTGATGCACAAATGAAATAAAAAGTGTGGACAAACAAAAAAGATAGCTGTGCAGAAAGGAAGGAACAAGAGGATTTGTGCTTTGAAAAAAGCAGTTGGTTTGCACAGCGGCGTACACACAGCAATGCAGCTATCAGGGAGCCTTCTAGGGCAGCCCAATGAGCTACAGCGCTGAGGGGAAAAAAAAAAAAAAAAAACTTCCACTGTCCCTGCACACCGAGGGTGGTGTTGGACAGTGCAAATCGCTGCAGCACAAGCGGTTTTGTGGTTAATGGACCCTGCCTAACGCTATCCCTGCTTCTGACAAAGCGGCAGCAACCTCTCCCTAAGCTCAGATCAGCAGCAGTAAGATGGCGGTCGGCGGGAACGCCTCTTTATAGCCCCTGTGACGTCGCAGACAGCAAGCCAATCACTGCAATGCCCTTCTCTAAGATGGTGGGGACCAGGACCTATGTCATCACGCTGCCCACACTCTGCGTTTACCTTCATTGGCTGAGAAATGGCGCTTTTCGCGTCATTGAAACGCGACTTTGGCGCGAAAGTCGCGTACCGCATGGCCGACCCCGCACAGGGGTCGGATCGGGTTTCATGAAACCCCGACTTAGCCAAAAGTCGGCGACTTTTGAAAATGTTCGACCCGTTTCGCTCAACCCTAGTCCTCAGTGTTGTGAGAACGATGACTGGTTAAAATTTTTGGTGGTTTCTTGTTCAGTCCATAGGCCTACATCATGTGGCAAACCGGTGAGCATGTGGCTCTAATAATATAGGAGATACCTGAAAACATATCACACTTTTCATCATAGTGCTTTTACCAATGCATAAAATGCATGGAGAAGTCATTTCGAATGACTGGTCCTCAGTGTTGTGAGAACGATGACTGGTTAAAATTTTTGGTGGTTTCTTGTTCAGTCCATAGGCCTACATCATGTGGCAAACCGGTGAGCATGTGGCTCTATTAGTATAGGAGATAACTGAAAACATATCACACTTTTCATCATAGTGCTTTTACCAATGCATAAAATGCATGGAGAAGTCATTTCGAATGACTGGTCCTCAAGTGTTGTGAGAACGATGACTGGTTAAAATTTTTGGTGGTTTCTTGTTCAGTCCATAGGCCTACATCATGTGGCAAACCGGTGAGCATGTGGCTCTATTAGTATAGGAGATACCTGAAAACATATCACACTTTTCATCATAGTGCTTTTACCAATGCATAAAATGCCTATGGACTGAACAAGAAACCACCAAAAATTTTAACCAGTCATCGTTCTCACAACACTGAGGACCAGTCATTCGAAATGACTTCTCCATGCATTTTATGCATTGGTAAAAGCACTATGATGAAAAGTGTGATATGTTTTCAGGTATCTCCTATACTAATAGAGCCACATGCTCACCGGTTTGCCACATGATGTAGGCCTATGGACTGAACAAGAAACCACCAAAAATTTTAACCAGTCATCATTCTCACAACACTGAGGACCAGTCATTCGAAATGACTTCTCCATGCATTTTATGCATTGGTAAAAGCACTATGATGAAAAGTGTGATATGTTTTCAGGTATCTCCTATACTAATAGAGCCACATGCTCACCGGTTTGCCACATGATGTAGGCCTATGGACTGAACAAGAAACCACCAAAAATTTTAACCAGTCATCGTTCTCACAACACTGAGGACCAGTCATTCGAAATGACTTCTCCATGCATTTTATGCATTGGTAAAAGCACTATGATGAAAGTGTGATATGTTTTCAGGTATCTCCTATACTAATAGAGCCACATGCTCACCGGTTTGCCACATGATGTAGGCCTATGGACTGAACAAGAAACCACCAAAAATTTTAACCAGTCATCGTTCTCACAACACTGAGGACCAGTCATCCGAAATGACTTCTCCATGCATTTTATGCATTGGTAAAAGCACTATGATGAAAAGTGTAATATGTTTTCAGGTATCTCCTATACTAATAGAGCCACATGCTCACCGGTTTGCCACATGATGTAGGTCTATGGACTGAACAAGAAACCACCAAAAATTTTAACCAGTCATCGTTCTCACAACACTGAGGACCAGTCATCCGAAATGACTTCTCCATGCATTTTATGCATTGGTAAAAGCACTATGATGAAAAGTGTGATATGTTTTCAGGTATCTCCTATACTAATAGAGCCAAATGCTCACCGGTTTGCCACATGATGTAGGCCTATGGACTGAACAAGAAACCACCAAAAATTTTAACCAGTCATCGTTCTCACAACACTGAGGACCAGTCATTCGAAATGACTTCTCCATGCATTTTATGCATTGGTAAAAGCACTATGATGAAAAGTGTGATATGTTTTCAGGTATCTCCTATACTAATAGAGCCACATGCTCACCGGTTTGCCACATGATGTAGGCCTATGGACTGAACAAGAAACCACCAAAAATTTTAACCAGTCATCGTTCTCACAACACTGAGGACCAGTCATTCGAAATGACCTCTCCATGCATTTTATGCATTGGTAAAAGCACTATGATGAAAAGTGTGATATGTTTTCAGGTATTTCCTATACTAATAGAGCCACATGCTCACCGGTTTGCCACATGATGTAGGCCTATGGACTGAACAAGAAACCACCAAAAATTTTAACCAGTCATCGTTCTCACAACACTGAGGACCAGTCATTCGAAATGACTTCTCCATGCATTTTATGCATTGGTAAAAGCACTATGATGAAAAGTGTGATATGTTTTCAGGTATCTCCTATACTAATAGAGCCACATGCTCACCGGTTTGCCACATGATGTAGGCCTGTGGACTGAACAAGAAACCACCAAAAATTTTAACCAGTCATCGTTCTCACAACACTGAGGACCAGTCATTCGAAATGACTTCTCCATGCATTTTATGCATTGGTAAAAGCACTATGATGAAAAGTGTGATATGTTTTCAGGTATCTCCTATACTAATAGAGCCACATGCTCACCGGTTTGCCACATGATGTAGGCCTATGGACTGAACAAGAAACCACCAAAAATTTTAACCAGTCATCGTTCTCACAACACTGAGGACCAGTCATTCGAAATGACTTCTCCATGCATTTTATGCATTGGTAAAAGCACTATGATGAAAAGTGTGATATGTTTTCAGGTATCTCCTATACTAATAGAGCCACATGCTCACCGGTTTGCCACATGATGTAGGCCTATGGACTGAACAAGAAACCACCAAAAATTTTAACCAGTCATCGTTCTCACAACACTGAGGACCAGTCATCCGAAATGACTTCTCCATGCATTTTATGCATTGGTAAAAGCACTATGATGAAAAGTGTAATATGTTTTCAGGTATCTCCTATACTAATAGAGCCACATGCTCACCGGTTTGCCACATGATGTAGGCCTATGGACTGAACAAGAAACCACCAAAAATTTTAACCAGTCATCGTTCTCACAACACTGAGGACCAGTCATCCGAAATAACTTCTCCATGCATTTTATGCATTGGTAAAAGCACTATGATGAAAAGTGTGATATGTTTTCAGGTATTTCCTATACTAATAGAGCCACATGCTCACCGGTTTGCCACATGATGTAGGCCTATGGACTGAACAAGAAACCACCAAAAATTTTAACCAGTCATCGTTCTCACAACACTGAGGACCAGTCATCCGAAATGACTTCTCCATGCATTTTATGCATTGGTAAAAGCACTATGATGAAAAGTGTGATATGTTTTCAGGTATCTCCTATACTAATAGAGCCACATGCTCACCGGTTTGCCACATGATGTAGGCCTATGGACTGAACAAGAAACCACCAAAAATTTTAACCAGTCATCGTTCTCACAACACTGAGGACCAGTCATTCGAAATGACTTCTCCATGCATTTTATGCATTGGTAAAAGCACTATGATGAAAAGTGTGATATGTTTTCAGGTATCTCCTATACTAATAGAGCCACATGCTCACCGGTTTGCCACATGATGTAGGCCTATGGACTGAACAAGAAACCACCAAAAATTTTAACCAGTCATCGTTCTCACAACACTGAGGACCAGTCATTCGAAATGACCTCTCCATGCATTTTATGCATTGGTAAAAGCACTATGATGAAAAGTGTGATATGTTTTCAGGTATTTCCTATACTAATAGAGCCACATGCTCACCGGTTTGCCACATGATGTAGGCCTATGGACTGAACAAGAAACCACCAAAAATTTTAACCAGTCATCGTTCTCACAACACTGAGGACCAGTCATTCGAAATGACTTCTCCATGCATTTTATGCATTGGTAAAAGCACTATGATGAAAAGTGTGATATGTTTTCAGGTATCTCCTATACTAATAGAGCCACATGCTCACCGGTTTGCCACATGATGTAGGCCTGTGGACTGAACAAGAAACCACCAAAAATTTTAACCAGTCATCGTTCTCACAACACTGAGGACCAGTCATTCGAAATGACTTCTCCATGCATTTTATGCATTGGTAAAAGCACTATGATGAAAAGTGTGATATGTTTTCAGGTATCTCCTATACTAATAGAGCCACATGCTCACCGGTTTGCCACATGATGTAGGCCTATGGACTGAACAAGAAACCACCAAAAATTTTAACCAGTCATCGTTCTCACAACACTGAGGACCAGTCATTCGAAATGACTTCTCCATGCATTTTATGCATTGGTAAAAGCACTATGATGAAAAGTGTGATATGTTTTCAGGTATCTCCTATACTAATAGAGCCACATGCTCACCGGTTTGCCACATGATGTAGGCCTATGGACTGAACAAGAAACCACCAAAAATTTTAACCAGTCATCGTTCTCACAACACTGAGGACCAGTCATCCGAAATGACTTCTCCATGCATTTTATGCATTGGTAAAAGCACTATGATGAAAAGTGTGATATGTTTTCAGGTATCTCCTATACTAATAGAGCCACATGCTCACCGGTTTGCCACATGATGTAGGCCTATGGACTGAACAAGAAACCACCAAAAATTTTAACCAGTCATCGTTCTCACAACACTGAGGACCAGTCATTCGAAATGACCTCTCCATGCATTTTATGCATTGGTAAAAGCACTATGATGAAAAGTGTGATATGTTTTCAGGTATTTCCTATACTAATAGAGCCACATGCTCACCGGTTTGCCACATGATGTAGGCCTATGGACTGAACAAGAAACCACCAAAAATTTTAACCAGTCATCGTTCTCACAACACTGAGGACCAGTCATTCGAAATGACTTCTCCATGCATTTTATGCATTGGTAAAAGCACTATGATGAAAAGTGTGATATGTTTTCAGGTATCTCCTATACTAATAGAGCCACATGCTCACCGGTTTGCCACATGATGTAGGCCTATGGACTGAACAAGAAACCACCAAAAATTTTAACCAGTCATCGTTCTCACAACACTGAGGACCAGTCATTCGAAATGACTTCTCCATGCATTTTATGCATTGGTAAAAGCACTATGATGAAAAGTGTGATATGTTTTCAGGTATCTCCTATACTAATAGAGCCACATGCTCACCGGTTTGCCACATGATGTAGGCCTATGGACTGAACAAGAAACCACCAAAAATTTTAACCATTGTTCTCACAACACTGAGGACCAGTCATTCGAAATGACTTCTCCATGCATTTTATGCATTGGTAAAAGCACTATGATGAAAAGTGTGATATGTTTTCAGGTATCTCCTATACTAATAGAGCCACATGCTCACCGGTTTGCCACATGATGTAGGCCTATGGACTGAACAAGAAACCACCAAAAATTTTAAACAGTCATCGTTCTCACAACACTGAGGACCAGTCATTCGAAATGACTTCTCCATGCATTTTATGCATTGGTAAAAGCACTATGATGAAAAGTGTGATATGTTTTCAGGTATCTCCTATACTAATAGAGCCACATGCTCACCGGTTTGCCACATGATGTAGGCCTATGGACTGAACAAGAAACCACCAAAAATTTTAACCAGTCATTGTTCTCACAACACTGAGGACCAGTCATTCGAAATGACTTCTCCATGCATTTTATGCATTGGTAAAAGCACTATGATGAAAAGTGTGATATGTTTTCAGGTATCTCCTATACTAATAGAGCCACATGCTCACCGGTTTGCCACATGATGTAGGCCTATAGACTGAACAAGAAACCACCAAAAATTTTAACCAGTCATCGTTCTCACAACACTGAGGACCAGTCATTCGAAATGACTTCTCCATGCATTTTATGCATTGGTAAAAGCACTATGATGAAAAGTGTGATATGTTTTCAGGTATCTCCTATACTAATAGAGCCACATGCTCACCGGTTTGCCACATGATGTAGGCCTATGGACTGAACAAGAAACCACCAAAAATTTTAACCAGTCATTGTTCTCACAACACTGAGGACCAGTCATTCGAAATGACTTCTCCATGCATTTTATGCATTGGTAAAAGCACTATGATGAAAAGTGTGATATGTTTTCAGGTATCTCCTATACTAATAGAGCCACATGCTCACCGGTTTGCCACATGATGTAGGCCTATGGACTGAACAAGAAACCACCAAAAATTTTAACCAGTCATCGTTCTCACAACACTGAGGACCAGTCATTCGAAATGACTTCTCCATGCATTTTATGCATTGGTAAAAGCACTATGATGAAAAGTGTGATATGTTTTCAGGTATCTCCTATACTAATAGAGCCACATGCTCACCGGTTTGCCACATGATGTAGGCCTATGGACTGAACAAGAAACCACCAAAAATTTTAACCAGTCATTGTTCTCACAACACTGAGGACCAGTCATTCGAAATGACTTCTCCATGCATTTTATGCATTGGTAAAAGCACTATGATGAAAAGTGTGATATGTTTTCAGGTATCTCCTATACTAATAGAGCCACATGCTCACCGGTTTGCCACATGATGTAGGCCTATAGACTGAACAAGAAACCACCAAAAATTTTAACCAGTCATCGTTCTCACAACACTGAGGACCAGTCATTCGAAATGACTTCTCCATGCATTTTATGCATTGGTAAAAGCACTATGATGAAAAGTGTGATATGTTTTCAGGTATCTCCTATACTAATAGAGCCACATGCTCACCGGTTTGCCACATGATGTAGGCCTATGGACTGAACAAGAAACCACCAAAAATTTTAACCAGTCATCGTTCTCACAACACTGAGGACCAGTCATTCGAAATGACTTCTCCATGCATTTTATGCATTGGTAAAAGCACTATGATGAAAAGTGTGATATGTTTTCAGGTATCTCCTATACTAATAGAGCCACATGCTCACCGGTTTGCCACATGATGTAGGCCTGTGGACTGAACAAGAAACCACCAAAAATTTTAACCAGTCATCGTTCTCACAACACTGAGGACCAGTCATTCGAAATGACTTCTCCATGCATTTTATGCATTGGTAAAAGCACTATGATGAAAAGTGTGATATGTTTTCAGGTATCTCCTATACTAATAGAGCCACATGCTCACCGGTTTGCCACATGATGTAGGCCTATGGACTGAACAAGAAACCACCAAAAATTTTAACCAGTCATCGTTCTCACAACACTGAGGACCAGTCATTCGAAATGACTTCTCCATGCATTTTATGCATTGGTAAAAGCACTATGATGAAAAGTGTGATATGTTTTCAGGTATCTCCTATACTAATAGAGCCACATGCTCACCGGTTTGCCACATGATGTAGGCCTATGGACTGAACAAGAAACCACCAAAAATTTTAACCAGTCATCGTTCTCACAACACTGAGGACCAGTCATCCGAAATGACTTCTCCATGCATTTTATGCATTGGTAAAAGCACTATGATGAAAAGTGTAATATGTTTTCAGGTATCTCCTATACTAATAGAGCCACATGCTCACCGGTTTGCCACATGATGTAGGCCTATGGACTGAACAAGAAACCACCAAAAATTTTAACCAGTCATCGTTCTCACAACACTGAGGACCAGTCATTCGAAATGACCTCTCCATGCATTTTATGCATTGGTAAAAGCACTATGATGAAAAGTGTGATATGTTTTCAGGTATTTCCTATACTAATAGAGCCACATGCTCACCGGTTTGCCACATGATGTAGGCCTATGGACTGAACAAGAAACCACCAAAAATTTTAACCAGTCATCGTTCTCACAACACTGAGGACCAGTCATTCGAAATGACTTCTCCATGCATTTTATGCATTGGTAAAAGCACTATGATGAAAAGTGTGATATGTTTTCAGGTATCTCCTATACTAATAGAGCCACATGCTCACCGGTTTGCCACATGATGTAGGCCTATGGACTGAACAAGAAACCACCAAAAATTTTAACCAGTCATCGTTCTCACAACACTGAGGACCAGTCATTCGAAATGACTTCTCCATGCATTTTATGCATTGGTAAAAGCACTATGATGAAAAGTGTGATATGTTTTCAGGTATTTCCTATACTAATAGAGCCACATGCTCACCGGTTTGCCACATGATGTAGGCCTATGGACTGAACAAGAAACCACCAAAAATTTTAACCAGTCATCGTTCTCACAACACTGAGGACCAGTCATTCGAAATGACTTCTCCATGCATTTTATGCATTGGTAAAAGCACTATGATGAAAAGTGTGATATGTTTTCAGGTATCTCCTATACTAATAGAGCCACATGCTCACCGGTTTGCCACATGATGTAGGCCTATGGACTGAACAAGAAACCACCAAAAATTTTAACCAGTCATCGTTCTCACAACACTGAGGACCAGTCATTCGAAATGACTTCTCCATGCATTTTATGCATTGGTAAAAGCACTATGATGAAAAGTGTGATATGTTTTCAGGTATCTCCTATACTAATAGAGCCACATGCTCACCGGTTTGCCACATGATGTAGGCCTATGGACTGAACAAGAAACCACCAAAAATTTTAACCAGTCATTGTTCTCACAACACTGAGGACCAGTCATTCGAAATGACTTCTCCATGCATTTTATGCATTGGTAAAAGCACTATGATGAAAAGTGTGATATGTTTTCAGGTATCTCCTATACTAATAGAGCCACATGCTCACCGGTTTGCCACATGATGTAGGCCTATAGACTGAACAAGAAACCACCAAAAATTTTAACCAGTCATCGTTCTCACAACACTGAGGACCAGTCATTCGAAATGACTTCTCCATGCATTTTATGCATTGGTAAAAGCACTATGATGAAAAGTGTGATATGTTTTCAGGTATCTCCTATACTAATAGAGCCACATGCTCACCGGTTTGCCACATGATGTAGGCCTATGGACTGAACAAGAAACCACCAAAAATTTTAACCAGTCATCGTTCTCACAACACTGAGGACCAGTCATTCGAAATGACTTCTCCATGCATTTTATGCATTGGTAAAAGCACTATGATGAAAAGTGTGATATGTTTTCAGGTATCTCCTATACTAATAGAGCCACATGCTCACCGGTTTGCCACATGATGTAGGCCTATGGACTGAACAAGAAACCACCAAAAATTTTAACCAGTCATCGTTCTCACAACGCTGAGGACCAGTCATTCGAAATAACTTCTCCATGCATTTTATGCATTGGTAAAAGCACTATGATGAAAAGTGTGATATGTTTTCAGGTATCTCCTATACTAATAGAGCCACATGCTCACCGGTTTGCCACATGATGTAGGCCTATGGACTGAACAAGAAACCACCAAAAATTTTAACCAGTCATCGTTCTCACAACACTGAGGACCAGTCATTCGAAATGACTTCTCCATGCATTTTATGCATTGGTAAAAGCACTATGATGAAAAGTGTGATATGTTTTCAGGTATCTCCTATACTAATAGAGCCACATGCTCACCGGTTTGCCACATGATGTAGGCCTATGGACTGAACAAGAAACCACCAAAAATTTTAACCAGTCATCGTTCTCACAACGCTGAGGACCAGTCATTCGAAATGACTTCTCCATGCATTTTATGCATTGGTAAAAGCACTATGATGAAAAGTGTGATATGTTTTCAGGTATCTCCTATACTAATAGAGCCACATGCTCACCGGTTTGCCACATGATGTAGGCCTATGGACTGAACAAGAAACCACCAAAAATTTTAACCAGTCATCGTTCTCACAACACTGAGGACCAGTCATTCGAAATGACTTCTCCATGCATTTTATGCATTGGTAAAAGCACTATGATGAAAAGTGTGATATGTTTTCAGGTATCTCCTATACTAAAAGAGCCACATGCTCACCGGTTTGCCACATGATGTAGGCCTATGGACTGAACAAGAAACCACCAAAAATTTTAACCAGTCATCGTTCTCACAACACTGAGGACCAGTCATTCGAAATGACTTCTCCATGCATTTTATGCATTGGTAAAAGCACTATGATGAAAAGTGTGATATGTTTTCAGGTATCTCCTATACTAATAGAGCCACATGCTCACCGGTTTGCCACATGATGTAGGCCTATGGACTGAACAAGAAACCACCAAAAATTTTAACCAGTCATCGTTCTCACAACACTGAGGACCAGTCATTCGAAATGACTTCTCCATGCATTTTATGCATTGGTAAAAGCACTATGATGAAAAGTGTGATATGTTTTCAGGTATCTCCTATACTAATAGAGCCACATGCTCACCGGTTTGCCACATGATGTAGGCCTATGGACTGAACAAGAAACCACCAAAAATTTTAACCAGTCATCATTCTCACAACACTGAGGACCAGTCATTCGAAATGACTTCTCCATGCATTTTATGCATTGGTAAAAGCACTATGATGAAAAGTGTGATATGTTTTCAGGTATCTCCTATACTAATAGAGCCACATGCTCACCGGTTTGCCACATGATGTAGGCCTATGGACTGAACAAGAAACCACCAAAAATTTTAACCAGTCATCATTCTCACAACACTGAGGACCAGTCATTCGAAATGACTTCTCCATGCATTTTATGCATTGGTAAAAGCACTATGATGAAAAGTGTGATATGTTTTCAGGTATCTCCTATACTAATAGAGCCACATGCTCACCGGTTTGCCACATGATGTAGGCCTATGGACTGAACAAGAAACCACCAAAAATTTTAACCAGTCATTGTTCTCACAACACTGAGGACCAGTCATTCGAAATGACTTCTCCATGCATTTTATGCATTGGTAAAAGCACTATGATGAAAAGTGTGATATGTTTTCAGGTATCTCCTATACTAATAGAGCCACATGCTCACCGGTTTGCCACATGATGTAGGCCTATGGACTGAACAAGAAACCACCAAAAATTTTAAACAGTCATCGTTCTCACAACACTGAGGACCAGTCATTCGAAATGACTTCTCCATGCATTTTATGCATTGGTAAAAGCACTATGATGAAAAGTGTGATATGTTTTCAGGTATCTCCTATACTAATAGAGCCACATGCTCACCGGTTTGCCACATGATGTAGGCCTATGGACTGAACAAGAAACCACCAAAAATTTTAACCAGTCATTGTTCTCACAACACTGAGGACCAGTCATTCGAAATGACTTCTCCATGCATTTTATGCATTGGTAAAAGCACTATGATGAAAAGTGTGATATGTTTTCAGGTATCTCCTATACTAATAGAGCCACATGCTCACCGGTTTGCCACATGATGTAGGCCTATGGACTGAACAAGAAACCACCAAAAATTTTAACCAGTCATCGTTCTCACAACACTGAGGACCAGTCATTCGAAATGACTTCTCCATGCATTTTATGCATTGGTAAAAGCACTATGATGAAAAGTGTGATATGTTTTCAGGTATCTCCTATACTAATAGAGCCACATGCTCACCGGTTTGCCACATGATGTAGGCCTATGGACTGAACAAGAAACCACCAAAAATTTTAACCAGTCATCGTTCTCACAACACTGAGGACCAGTCATTCGAAATGACTTCTCCATGCATTTTATGCATTGGTAAAAGCACTATGATGAAAAGTGTGATATGTTTTCAGGTATCTCCTATACTAATAGAGCCACATGCTCACCGGTTTGCCACATGATGTAGGCCTATGGACTGAACAAGAAACCACCAAAAATTTTAACCAGTCATTGTTCTCACAACACTGAGGACCAGTCATTCGAAATGACTTCTCCATGCATTTTATGCATTGGTAAAAGCACTATGATGAAAAGTGTGATATGTTTTCAGGTATCTCCTATACTAATAGAGCCACATGCTCACCGGTTTGCCACATGATGTAGGCCTATAGACTGAACAAGAAACCACCAAAAATTTTAACCAGTCATCGTTCTCACAACACTGAGGACCAGTCATTCGAAATGACTTCTCCATGCATTTTATGCATTGGTAAAAGCACTATGATGAAAAGTGTGATATGTTTTCAGGTATCTCCTATACTAATAGAGCCACATGCTCACCGGTTTGCCACATGATGTAGGCCTATGGACTGAACAAGAAACCACCAAAAATTTTAACCAGTCATCGTTCTCACAACACTGAGGACCAGTCATTCGAAATGACTTCTCCATGCATTTTATGCATTGGTAAAAGCACTATGATGAAAAGTGTGATATGTTTTCAGGTATCTCCTATACTAATAGAGCCACATGCTCACCGGTTTGCCACATGATGTAGGCCTGTGGACTGAACAAGAAACCACCAAAAATTTTAACCAGTCATCGTTCTCACAACACTGAGGACCAGTCATTCGAAATGACTTCTCCATGCATTTTATGCATTGGTAAAAGCACTATGATGAAAAGTGTGATATGTTTTCAGGTATCTCCTATACTAATAGAGCCACATGCTCACCGGTTTGCCACATGATGTAGGCCTATGGACTGAACAAGAAACCACCAAAAATTTTAACCAGTCATCGTTCTCACAACACTGAGGACCAGTCATTCGAAATGACTTCTCCATGCATTTTATGCATTGGTAAAAGCACTATGATGAAAAGTGTGATATGTTTTCAGGTATCTCCTATACTAATAGAGCCACATGCTCACCGGTTTGCCACATGATGTAGGCCTATGGACTGAACAAGAAACCACCAAAAATTTTAACCAGTCATCGTTCTCACAACACTGAGGACCAGTCATCCGAAATGACTTCTCCATGCATTTTATGCATTGGTAAAAGCACTATGATGAAAAGTGTAATATGTTTTCAGGTATCTCCTATACTAATAGAGCCACATGCTCACCGGTTTGCCACATGATGTAGGCCTATGGACTGAACAAGAAACCACCAAAAATTTTAACCAGTCATCGTTCTCACAACACTGAGGACCAGTCATCCGAAATGACTTCTCCATGCATTTTATGCATTGGTAAAAGCACTATGATGAAAAGTGTGATATGTTTTCAGGTATTTCCTATACTAATAGAGCCACATGCTCACCGGTTTGCCACATGATGTAGGCCTATGGACTGAACAAGAAACCACCAAAAATTTTAACCAGTCATCGTTCTCACAACACTGAGGACCAGTCATTCGAAATGACTTCTCCATGCATTTTGTGCATTGGTAAAAGCACTATGATGAAAAGTGTGATATGTTTTCAGGTATCTCCTATACTAATAGAGCCACATGCTCACCGGTTTGCCACATGCTGTAGGCCTATGGACTGAACAAGAAACCACCAAAAATTTTAACCAGTCATCGTTCTCACAACACTGAGGACCAGTCATTCGAAATGACTTCTCCATGCATTTTATGCATTGGTAAAAGCACTATGATGAAAAGTGTGATATGTTTTCAGGTATCTCCTATACTAATAGAGCCACATGCTCACCGGTTTGCCACATGATGTAGGCCTATGGACTGAACAAGAAACCACCAAAAATTTTAACCAGTCATCATTCTCACAACACTGAGGACCAGTCATTCGAAATGACTTCTCCATGCATTTTATGCATTGGTAAAAGCACTATGATGAAAAGTGTGATATGTTTTCAGGTATCTCCTATACTAATAGAGCCACATGCTCACCGGTTTGCCACATGATGTAGGCCTATGGACTGAACAAGAAACCACCAAAAATTTTAACCAGTCATCGTTCTCACAACACTGAGGACCAGTCATTCGAAATGACTTCTCCATGCATTTTATGCATTGGTAAAAGCACTATGATGAAAAGTGTGATATGTTTTCAGGTATCTCCTATACTAATAGAGCCACATGCTCACCGGTTTGCCACATGATGTAGGCCTATGGACTGAACAAGAAACCACCAAAAATTTTAACCAGTCATCGTTCTCACAACACTGAGGACCAGTCATCCGAAATGACTTCTCCATGCATTTTATGCATTGGTAAAAGCACTATGATGAAAAGTGTGATATGTTTTCAGGTATCTCCTATTCTAATAGAGCCACATGCTCACCGGATTGCCACATGATGAAGGCCTATGGACTGAACAAGAAACCACCAAAAATTTTAACCAGTCATCGTTCTCACAACACTGAGGACCAGTCATTCGAAATGACCTCTCCATGCATTTTATGCATTGGTAAAAGCACTATGATGAAAAGTGTGATGTTTTCAGGTATTTCCTATACTAATAGAGCCACATGCTCACCGGTTTGCCACATGATGTAGGCCTGTGGACTGAACAAGAAACCACCAAAAATTTTAACCAGTCATCGTTCTCACAACACTGAGGACCAGTCATTCGAAATGACTTCTCCATGCATTTTATGCATTGGTAAAAGCACTATGATGAAAAGTGTGATATGTTTTCAGGTATCTCCTATACTAATAGAGCCACATGCTCACCGGTTTGCCACATGATGTAGGCCTATGGACTGAACAAGAAACCACCAAAAATTTTAACCAGTCATCGTTCTCACAACACTGAGGACCAGTCATTCGAAATGACTTCTCCATGCATTTTATGCATTGGTAAAAGCACTATGATGAAAAGTGTGATATGTTTTCAGGTATCTCCTATACTAATAGAGCCACATGCTCACCGGTTTGCCACATGATGTAGGCCTATGGACTGAACAAGAAACCACCAAAAATTTTAACCAGTCATTGTTCTCACAACACTGAGGACCAGTCATTCGAAATGACTTCTCCATGCATTTTATGCAATGGTAAAAGCACTATGATGAAAAGTGTGATATGTTTTCAGGTATCTCCTATACTAATAGAGCCACATGCTCACCGGTTTGCCACATGATGTAGGCCTATAGACTGAACAAGAAACCACCAAAAATTTTAACCAGTCATCGTTCTCACAACACTGAGGACCAGTCATTCGAAATGACTTCTCCATGCATTTTATGCATTGGTAAAAGCACTATGATGAAAAGTGTGATATGTTTTCAGGTATCTCCTATACTAATAGAGCCACATGCTCACCGGTTTGCCACATGATGTAGGCCTATGGACTGAACAAGAAACCACCAAAAATTTTAACCAGTCATCGTTCTCACAACACTGAGGACCAGTCATTCGAAATGACTTCTCCATGCATTTTATGCATTGGTAAAAGCACTATGATGAAAAGTGTGATATGTTTTCAGGTATCTCCTATACTAATAGAGCCACATGCTCACCGGTTTGCCACATGATGTAGGCCTATGGACTGAACAAGAAACCACCAAAAATTTTAACCAGTCATTGTTCTCACAACGCTGAGGACCAGTCATTCGAAATGACTTCTCCATGCATTTTATGCATTGGTAAAAGCACTATGATGAAAAGTGTGATATGTTTTCAGGTATCTCCTATACTAATAGAGCCACATGCTCACCGGTTTGCCACATGATGTAGGCCTATAGACTGAACAAGAAACCACCAAAAATTTTAACCAGTCATCATTCTCACAACACTGAGGACCAGTCATTCGAAATGACTTCTCCATGCATTTTATGCATTGGTAAAAGCACTATGATGAAAAGTGTGATATGTTTTCAGGTATCTCCTATACTAATAGAGCCACATGCTCACCGGTTTGCCACATGATGTAGGCCTATGGACTGAACAAGAAACCACCAAAAATTTTAACCAGTCATCGTTCTCACAACACTGAGGACCAGTCATTCGAAATGACTTCTCCATGCATTTTATGCATTGGTAAAAGCACTATGATGAAAAGTGTGATATGTTTTCAGGTATCTCCTATACTAATAGAGCCACATGCTCACCGGTTTGCCACATGATGTAGGCCTATGGACTGAACAAGAAACCACCAAAAATTTTAACCAGTCATCATTCTCACAACACTGAGGACCAGTCATTCGAAATGACTTCTCCATGCATTTTATGCATTGGTAAAAGCACTATGATGAAAAGTGTGATATGTTTTCAGGTATCTCCTATACTAATAGAGCCACATGCTCACCGGTTTGCCACATGATGTAGGCCTATGGACTGAACAAGAAACCACCAAAAATTTTAACCAGTCATCGTTCTCACAACACTGAGGACCAGTCATTCGAAATGACTTCTCCATGCATTTTATGCATTGGTAAAAGCACTATGATGAAAAGTGTGATATGTTTTCAGGTATCTCCTATACTAATAGAGCCACATGCTCACCGGTTTGCCACATGATGTAGGCCTATGGACTGAACAAGAAACCACCAAAAATTTTAACCAGTCATCATTCTCACAACACTGAGGACCAGTCATTCGAAATGACTTCTCCATGCATTTTATGCATTGGTAAAAGCACTATGATGAAAAGTGTGATATGTTTTCAGGTATCTCCTATACTAATAGAGCCACATGCTCACCGGTTTGCCACATGATGTAGGCCTATGGACTGAACAAGAAACCACCAAAAATTTTAACCAGTCATCGTTCTCACAACACTGAGGACCAGTCATTCGAAATGACTTCTCCATGCATTTTATGCATTGGTAAAAGCACTATGATGAAAAGTGTGATATGTTTTCAGGTATCTCCTATACTAATAGAGCCACATGCTCACCGGTTTGCCACATGATGTAGGCCTATGGACTGAACAAGAAACCACCAAAAATTTTAACCAGTCATCGTTCTCACAACACTGAGGACCAGTCATTCGAAATGACTTCTCCATGCATTTTATGCATTGGTAAAAGCACTATGATGAAAAGTGTGATATGTTTTCAGGTATCTCCTATACTAATAGAGCCACATGCTCACCGGTTTGCCACATGATGTAGGCCTATGGACTGAACAAGAAACCACCAAAAATTTTAACCAGTCATCATTCTCACAACACTGAGGACCAGTCATTCGAAATGACTTCTCCATGCATTTTATGCATTGGTAAAAGCACTATGATGAAAAGTGTGATATGTTTTCAGGTATCTCCTATACTAATAGAGCCACATGCTCACCGGTTTGCCACATGATGTAGGCCTATGGACTGAACAAGAAACCACCAAAAATTTTAACCAGTCATCGTTCTCACAACACTGAGGACCAGTCATTCGAAATGACTTCTCCATGCATTTTATGCATTGGTAAAAGCACTATGATGAAAAGTGTGATATGTTTTCAGGTATCTCCTATACTAATAGAGCCACATGCTCACCGGTTTGCCACATGATGTAGGCCTATGGACTGAACAAGAAACCACCAAAAATTTTAACCAGTCATCATTCTCACAACACTGAGGACCAGTCATTCGAAATGACTTCTCCATGCATTTTATGCATTGGTAAAAGCACTATGATGAAAAGTGTGATATGTTTTCAGGTATCTCCTATACTAATAGAGCCACATGCTCACCGGTTTGCCACATGATGTAGGCCTATGGACTGAACAAGAAACCACCAAAAATTTTAACCAGTCATCGTTCTCACAACACTGAGGACCAGTCATTCGAAATGACTTCTCCATGCATTTTATGCATTGGTAAAAGCACTATGATGAAAAGTGTGATATGTTTTCAGGTATCTCCTATACTAATAGAGCCACATGCTCACCGGTTTGCCACATGATGTAGGCCTATGGACTGAACAAGAAACCACCAAAAATTTTAACCAGTCATCGTTCTCACAACACTGAGGACCAGTCATTCGAAATGACTTCTCCATGCATTTTATGCATTGGTAAAAGCACTATGATGAAAAGTGTGATATGTTTTCAGGTATCTCCTATACTAATAGAGCCACATGCTCACCGGTTTGCCACATGATGTAGGCCTATGGACTGAACAAGAAACCACCAAAAATTTTAACCAGTCATCGTTCTCACAACACTGAGGACCAGTCATCCGAAATGACTTCATGCATTTTATGCATTGGTAAAAGCACTATGATGAAAAGTGTGATATGTTTTCAGGTATCTCCTATACTAATAGAGCCACATGCTCACCGGTTTGCCACATGATGTAGGCCTATGGACTGAACAAGAAACCACCAAAAATTTTAACCAGTCATCGTTCTCACAACACTGAGGACCAGTCATTCGAAATGACTTCTCCATGCATTTTATGCATTGGTAAAAGCACTATGATGAAAAGTGTGATATGTTTTCAGGTATCTCCTATACTAATAGAGCCACATGCTCACCGGTTTGCCACATGATGTAGGCCTATGGACTGAACAAGAAACCACCAAAAATTTTAACCAGCCATTGTTCTCACAACACTGAGGACCAGTCATTCGAAATGACTTCTCCATGCATTTTATGCATTGGTAAAAGCACTATGATGAAAAGTGTGATATGTTTTCAGGTATCTCCTATACTAATAGAGCCACATGCTCACCGGTTTGCCACATGATGTAGGCCTATAGACTGAACAAGAAACCACCAAAAATTTTAACCAGTCATTGTTCTCACAACACTGAGGAGCAGTCATTCGAAATGACTTCTCCATGCATTTTATGCATTGGTAAAAGCACTATGATGAAAAGTGTGATATGTTTTCAGGTATCTCCTATACTAATAGAGCCACATGCTCACCGGTTTGCCACATGATGTAGGCCTATAGACTGAACAAGAAACCACCAAAAATTTTAACCAGTCATCGTTCTCACAACACTGAGGACCAGTCATTCGAAATGACTTCTCCATGCATTTTATGCATTGGTAAAAGCACTATGATGAAAAGTGTGATATGTTTTCAGGTATCTCCTATACTAATAGAGCCACATGCTCACCGGTTTGCCACATGATGTAGGCCTATAGACTGAACAAGAAACCACCAAAAATTTTAACCAGTCATCGTTCTCACAACACTGAGGACCAGTCATTCGAAATGACTTCTCCATGCATTTTATGCATTGGTAAAAGCACTATGATGAAAAGTGTGATATGTTTTCAGGTATCTCCTATACTAATAGAGCCACATGCTCACCGGTTTGCCACATGATGTAGGCCTATGGACTGAACAAGAAACCACCAAAAATTTTAACCAGTCATCGTTCTCACAACACTGAGGACCAGTCATTCGAAATGACTTCTCCATGCATTTTATGCATTGGTAAAAGCACTATGATGAAAAGTGTGATATGTTTTCAGGTATCTCCTATACTAATAGAGCCACATGCTCACCGGTTTGCCACATGATGTAGGCCTATGGACTGAACAAGAAACCACCAAAAATTTTAACCAGTCATCGTTCTCACAACACTGAGGACCAGTCATCCGAAATGACTTCTCCATGCATTTTATGCATTGGTAAAAGCACTATGATGAAAAGTGTAATATGTTTTCAGCTATCTCCTATACTAATAGAGCCACATGCTCACCGGATTGCCACATGATGTAGGCCTATGGACTGAACAAGAAACCACCAAAAATTTTAACCAGTCATCGTTCTCACAACACTGAGGACCAGTCATCCGAAATGACTTCTCCATGCATTTTATGCATTGGTAAAAGCACTATGATGAAAAGTGTGATATGTTTTCAGGTATTTCCTATACTAATAGAGCCACATGCTCACCGGTTTGCCACATGATGTAGGCCTATGGACTGGACAAGAAACCACCAAAAATTTTAACCAGTCATCGTTCTCACAACACTGAGGACCAGTCATTCGAAATGACTTCTCCATGCATTTTGTGCATTGGTAAAAGCACTATGATGAAAAGTGTGATATGTTTTCAGGTATCTCCTATACTAATAGAGCCACATGCTCACCGGTTTGCCACATGCTGTAGGCCTATGGACTGAACAAGAAACCACCAAAAATTTTAACCAGTCATCGTTCTCACAACACTGAGGACCAGTCATTCGAAATGACTTCTCCATGCATTTTATGCATTGGTAAAAGCACTATGATGAAAAGTGTGATATGTTTTCAGGTATCTCCTATACTAATAGAGCCACATGCTCACCGGTTTGCCACATGATGTAGGCCTATGGACTGAACAAGAAACCACCAAAAATTTTAACCAGTCATCGTTCTCACAACACTGAGGACCAGTCATCCGAAATGACTTCTCCATGCATTTTATGCATTGGTAAAAGCACTATGATGAAAAGTGTGATATGTTTTCAGGTATTTCCTATACTAATAGAGCCACATGCTCACCGGTTTGCCACATGATGTAGGCCTATGGACTGGACAAGAAACCACCAAAAATTTTAACCAGTCATCGTTCTCACAACACTGAGGACCAGTCATTCGAAATGACTTCTCCATGCATTTTGTGCATTGGTAAAAGCACTATGATGAAAAGTGTGATATGTTTTCAGGTATCTCCTATACTAATAGAGCCACATGCTCACCGGTTTGCCACATGCTGTAGGCCTATGGACTGAACAAGAAACCACCAAAAATTTTAACCAGTCATCGTTCTCACAACACTGAGGACCAGTCATTCGAAATGACTTCTCCATGCATTTTATGCATTGGTAAAAGCACTATGATGAAAAGTGTGATATGTTTTCAGGTATCTCCTATACTAATAGAGCCACATGCTCACCGGTTTGCCACATGATGTAGGCCTATGGACTGAACAAGAAACCACCAAAAATTTTAACCAGTCATCGTTCTCACAACACTGAGGACCAGTCATTCGAAATGACTTCTCCATGCATTTTATGCATTGGTAAAAGCACTATGATGAAAAGTGTGATATGTTTTCAGGTATCTCCTATACTAATAGAGCCACATGCTCACCGGTTTGCCACATGATGTAGGCCTATGGACTGAACAAGAAACCACCAAAAATTTTAACCAGTCATCGTTCTCACAACACTGAGGACCAGTCATCCGAAATGACTTCTCCATGCATTTTATGCATTGGTAAAAGCACTATGATGAAAAGTGTGATGTTTTCAGGTATCTCCTATTCTAATAGAGCCACATGCTCACCGGTTTGCCACATGATGAAGGCCTATGGACTGAACAAGAAACCACCAAAAATTTTAACCAGTCATCGTTCTCACAACACTGAGGACCAGTCATTCGAAATGACCTCTCCATGCATTTTATGCATTGGTAAAAGCACTATGATGAAAAGTGTGATATGTTTTCAGGTATTTCCTATACTAATAGAGCCACATGCTCACCGGTTTGCCACATGATGTAGGCCTATGGACTGAACAAGAAACCACCAAAAATTTTAACCAGTCATCGTTCTCACAACACTGAGGACCAGTCATTCGAAATGACTTCTCCATGCATTTTATGCATTGGTAAAAGCACTATGATGAAAAGTGTGATATGTTTTCAGGTATCTCCTATACTAATAGAGCCACATGCTCACCGGTTTGCCACATGATGTAGGCCTATGGACTGAACAAGAAACCACCAAAAATTTTAACCAGTCATCGTTCTCACAACACTGAGGACCAGTCATTCGAAATGACTTCTCCATGCATTTTATGCATTGGTAAAAGCACTATGATGAAAAGTGTGATATGTTTTCAGGTATCTCCTATACTAATAGAGCCACATGCTCACCGGTTTGCCACATGATGTAGGCCTATAGACTGAACAAGAAACCACCAAAAATTTTAACCAGTCATCGTTCTCACAACACTGAGGACCAGTCATTCGAAATGACTTCTCCATGCATTTTATGCATTGGTAAAAGCACTATGATGAAAAGTGTGATATGTTTTCAGGTATCTCCTATACTAATAGAGCCACATGCTCACCGGTTTGCCACATGATGTAGGCCTATGGACTGAACAAGAAACCACCAAAAATTTTAACCAGTCATCGTTCTCACAACACTGAGGACCAGTCATTCGAAATGACTTCTCCATGCATTTTATGCATTGGTAAAAGCACTATGATGAAAAGTGTGATATGTTTTCAGGTATCTCCTATACTAATAGAGCCACATGCTCACCGGTTTGCCACATGATGTAGGCCTATGGACTGAACAAGAAACCACCAAAAATTTTAACCAGTCATCGTTCTCACAACACTGAGGACCAGTCATTCGAAATGACCTCTCCATGCATTTTATGCATTGGTAAAAGCACTATGATGAAAAGTGTGATATGTTTTCAGGTATCTCCTATTCTAATAGAGCCACATGCTCACTGGTTTGCCACATGATGAAGGCCTATGGACTGAACAAGAAACCACCAAAAATTTTAACCAGTCATCGTTCTCACAACACTGAGGACCAGTCATTCGAAATGACCTCTCCATGCATTTTATGCATTGGTAAAAGCACTATGATGAAAAGTGTGATATGTTTTCAGGTATTTCCTATACTAATAGAGCCACATGCTCACCGGTTTGCCACATAATGTAGGCCTATGGACTGAACAAGAAACCACCAAAAATTTTAACCAGTCATCGTTCTCACAACACTGAGGACCAGTCATTCGAAATGACTTCTCCATGCATTTTATGCATTGGTAAAAGCACTATGATGAAAAGTGTGATATGTTTTCAGGTATCTCCTATACTAATAGAGCCACATGCTCACCGGTTTGCCACATGATGTAGGCCTATGGACTGAACAAGAAACCACCAAAAATTTTAACCAGTCATCATTCTCACAACACTGAGGACCAGTCATTCGAAATGACTTCTCCATGCATTTTATGCATTGGTAAAAGCACTATGATGAAAAGTGTGATATGTTTTCAGGTATCTCCTATACTAATAGAGCCACATGCTCACCGGTTTGCCACATGATGTAGGCCTATGGACTGAACAAGAAACCACCAAAAATTTTAACCAGTCATTGTTCTCACAACACTGAGGACCAGTCATTCGAAATGACTTCTCCATGCATTTTATGCATTGGTAAAAGCACTATGATGAAAAGTGTGATATGTTTTCAGGTATCTCCTATACTAATAGAGCCACATGCTCACCGGTTTGCCACATGATGTAGGCCTATGGACTGAACAAGAAACCACCAAAAATTTTAAACAGTCATCGTTCTCACAACACTGAGGACCAGTCATTCGAAATGACTTCTCCATGCATTTTATGCATTGGTAAAAGCACTATGATGAAAAGTGTGATATGTTTTCAGGTATCTCCTATACTAATAGAGCCACATGCTCACCGGTTTGCCACATGATGTAGGCCTATGGACTGAACAAGAAACCACCAAAAATTTTAACCAGTCATTGTTCTCACAACACTGAGGACCAGTCATTCGAAATGACTTCTCCATGCATTTTATGCATTGGTAAAAGCACTATGATGAAAAGTGTGATATGTTTTCAGGTATCTCCTATACTAATAGAGCCACATGCTCACCGGTTTGCCACATGATGTAGGCCTATAGACTGAACAAGAAACCACCAAAAATTTTAACCAGTCATCGTTCTCACAACACTGAGGACCAGTCATTCGAAATGACTTCTCCATGCATTTTATGCATTGGTAAAAGCACTATGATGAAAAGTGTGATATGTTTTCAGGTATCTCCTATACTAATAGAGCCACATGCTCACCGGTTTGCCACATCATGTAGGCCTATGGACTGAACAAGAAACCACCAAAAATTTTAACCAGTCATCGTTCTCACAACACTGAGGACCAGTCATTCGAAATGACTTCTCCATGCATTTTATGCATTGGTAAAAGCACTATGATGAAAAGTGTGATATGTTTTCAGGTATCTCCTATACTAATAGAGCCACATGCTCACCGGTTTGCCACATGATGTAGGCCTATGGACTGAACAAGAAACCACCAAAAATTTTAACCAGTCATCATTCTCACAACACTGAGGACCAGTCATTCGAAATGACTTCTCCATGCATTTTATGCATTGGTAAAAGCACTATGATGAAAAGTGTGATATGTTTTCAGGTATCTCCTATACTAATAGAGCCACATGCTCACCGGTTTGCCACATGATGTAGGCCTATGGACTGAACAAGAAACCACCAAAAATTTTAACCAGTCATTGTTCTCACAACACTGAGGACCAGTCATTCGAAATGACTTCTCCATGCATTTTATGCATTGGTAAAAGCACTATGATGAAAAGTGTGATATGTTTTCAGGTATCTCCTATACTAATAGAGCCACATGCTCACCGGTTTGCCACATGATGTAGGCCTATGGACTGAACAAGAAACCACCAAAAATTTTAACCAGTCATCATTCTCACAACACTGAGGACCAGTCATTCGAAATGACTTCTCCATGCATTTTATGCATTGGTAAAAGCACTATGATGAAAAGTGTGATATGTTTTCAGGTATCTCCTATACTAATAGAGCCACATGCTCACCGGTTTGCCACATGATGTAGGCCTATGGACTGAACAAGAAACCACCAAAAATTTTAACCAGTCATTGTTCTCACAACACTGAGGACCAGTCATTCGAAATGACTTCTCCATGCATTTTATGCATTGGTAAAAGCACTATGATGAAAAGTGTGATATGTTTTCAGGTATCTCCTATACTAATAGAGCCACATGCTCACCGGTTTGCCACATGATGTAGGCCTATGGACTGAACAAGAAACCACCAAAAATTTTAACCAGTCATCGTTCTCACAACACTGAGGACCAGTCATTCGAAATGACTTCTCCATGCATTTTATGCATTGGTAAAAGCACTATGATGAAAAGTGTGATATGTTTTCAGGTATCTCCTATACTAATAGAGCCACATGCTCACCGGTTTGCCACATGATGTAGGCCTATGGACTGAACAAGAAACCACCAAAAATTTTAACCAGTCATCATTCTCACAACACTGAGGACCAGTCATTCGAAATGACTTCTCCATGCATTTTATGCATTGGTAAAAGCACTATGATGAAAAGTGTGATATGTTTTCAGGTATCTCCTATACTAATAGAGCCACATGCTCACCGGTTTGCCACATGATGTAGGCCTATGGACTGAACAAGAAACCACCAAAAATTTTAACCAGTCATTGTTCTCACAACACTGAGGACCAGTCATTCGAAATGACTTCTCCATGCATTTTATGCATTGGTAAAAGCACTATGATGAAAAGTGTGATATGTTTTCAGGTATCTCCTATACTAATAGAGCCACATGCTCACCGGTTTGCCACATGATGTAGGCCTATGGACTGAACAAGAAACCACCAAAAATTTTAAACAGTCATCGTTCTCACAACACTGAGGACCAGTCATTCGAAATGACTTCTCCATGCATTTTAT
This sequence comes from Ranitomeya imitator, assembly GCF_032444005.1. Taxonomy (NCBI): domain Eukaryota; kingdom Metazoa; phylum Chordata; class Amphibia; order Anura; family Dendrobatidae; genus Ranitomeya; species Ranitomeya imitator. The sequence continues at coordinate 346 of NW_027193652.1, read as the reverse complement.
GCATTGGTAAAAGCACTATGATGAAAAGTGTGATATGTTTTCAGGTATCTCCTATACTAATAGAGCCACATGCTCACCGGTTTGCCACATGATGTAGGCCTATGGACTGAACAAGAAACCACCAAAAATTTTAACCAGTCATTGTTCTCACAACACTGAGGACCAGTCATTCGAAATGACTTCTCCATGCATTTTATGCATTGGTAAAAGCACTATGATGAAAAGTGTGATATGTTTTCAGGTATCTCCTATACTAATAGAGCCACATGCTCACCGGTTTGCCACATGATGTAGGCCTATAGACTGAACAAGAAACCACCAAAAATTTTAACCAGTCATCGTTCTC